>NC_133459.1:72880075-73183106 GCF_048565385.1 Saimiri boliviensis
GATACATGAAGGGATAGAAGGGAAAGTTATCAAGCGGCAGGAGATAACTTTTGGAGGTGATTTTCTTGACTATGGTAATGTTTCACAGGTATGTGTGTATGTGTGTATATATACATATGTCACAACTCACCAAATCATACACTTGAATTATGTAATTTCTTTTTTACCAGTTTTAGTGAAATAGGTAGTTTTCTTTTATGTCAATTATACTTCCAAAAGTCAAGTAGTAGGAAAGCGAAAACCCGTAAGTAAACACATACACACACACACACACATATGAATACATTATTAAATTTTTGGTTACTTACAGGTTACCAGAGAGAAAGACAATTTTTCTAAAAATAAAATTACAAGATTAACTGCAAATGTTTCATGAGTAGCAGTAGGTGCAGGAAGACAGCAAAGTAGTATCTCCAAACTAATTAGGAAAAATAACCATCAGCCTAGAATTCTATACCTAGATAAACTATCATATAAGAGAGCAAAATATTGACTAGATATTCATAAGATATAATGACAAAGAGTGTTTTACACCCACAAACTCTCACTGAAAATTACTGAAACATACACTTCACAAAGGAAAAATGGAAACCTGAAAAAAAGAAGTAGGATTGAAAAAGCACTGGTGACCAAATAAAACTAGTCCTTGTCTTGTTGAGAAGATGGTAACAGAAATTGGTTAAATTTATAACTTAGGAATAATATGACATTAAAACACTAAAATATTAACCAATTATAAAAAAAGAAATAGAATATGTAATGATTAAACCAGAAAAGAAAAAAGTGGTAATCAAAAGAAATGCTACTAATAAAACGGAAAGCAGCAAAGAAAATAAAAAGAGAGGAAAAAGAAAAATGACTATAAGTAGAGAACATTGAAAAAAAATGGTGATACTGAAAAGATAAGTAGAAATCTTCAGTACTCACAATAGATGTAAATTAAATACACTGACTCAATATGAAGCAGATTCTCTTATTAAATTTACATAATACCAAAAAATATGTATTTTTACAAACATGCCTAAAACAAATGAGAAAATTCTTTAATAATATGAAAATTTAAAAATGGGGAAATATATATAGGTTCAAAATAGAATTCTTAGAGTGTGCAATGCTAATAAAACAAAATACAGATCATGTTTTAGAAAAATATTGTCCTAAGTTAGAATGAACAAAATTGGTAAGATTTAAATAAGAAATATAACTCTATGAATAATGTGAGTAAAACAAAATATAGTCTAAAACAAATTAAGATCTGTACTTCTAAATCAAGCATTAGTAAAATGATATTTATTAAAATTTGAAAATAGTTTGAATTCAGCAGAAACAAAAGAACTGGATACCAACATGGGTGAACTAGAGCTAAAATTACATGTGGAAGAAAATTTATAGCCTTAAATTCATATATTAAATTAAATTACTGAAAATTAATGAGTAAATAAGTATAAATTGCAAGAAAAAAGGGTTATCTTAACTTCTGGGTTTCTATTAGTAGTTTATTTTGATTGCCATATAGTAGTACATTATTTGAATATACTAAAATATATTTATCCATTCTTTTTCAGAGAGCATTTGGGTTTTTCAAATTTTTGCTACCGTAATATTGCCATAAACTATTATATTAATACATAACTCTTGCAGTAAAAGCTTGAGAGTTTCTCTTAGGCAGATATCTAAGAACAGAATTGTTGAATTATAGAGTTTGTGAATATTCAATATTACAAGATAATGCCAATCTCCTTTCTGAAATGGTTGTACTAATCTATGTTCCAGCAACAATTTAGATACTCCAATCCCTTCTAATATCTTCCAATCAAAATAATGTAAAATTCGAATGTGAAATGACATCTCAATGTGGCTTTGAATTGTATTTCCCAACTTGAAGAGGTTTAATATCTCCTTAGGTCTTGATTAGTCACATTTTTTTCTAGTTCATAGGTTATTTTTATCTTTTTATTGAATTGTTTACTTTTGTGTAGTTCTTTTTATATTTTTTATTCTAATCCTTTGAACTTATATTTCCCATAAATACCATCTCCCAGTTTGTAACATATTGTTTTTAAAGGTTTTATATTTTGGTAAATATACATTACATAAAATTTATTATTTTAACCATTTTTAAGCATATAATTCACTGGTATTAAGTATATTCACCATGATGTGTAACCATCATTACTATCACCAGAACTTTTTCAATATCCCAAAGTGAAAGTTTGCACCCACTAAAAAATAACTTCCCATTCCTCTGCCCCTAACCCCTGGCAACCATTGTTCTCCTTTCTGTCTTTATGATTTTGACTATTCCCGGTAACTCATATGGGTGGAATCACGGGATATTTGCCCTTTTGTGTCTGGTTTATTTTACTTAGCATAATGTTTTCAAAGTTTATCCACTTGTACAATAATGTTCCATTGTATACATATGTTACATTTGACTTATCCATTTATCTGTAGATGGATATTTATGTTATTTCCAGCTTTGGCAATTGCTAATAATGCTGCTATGAACACTGGTATATAAATATCTGAGTCCTTGCTTTCTGTAATATGTATTTTGTATTTTATTTAAAGTTTCTTTGATAAATAGAGATATTAACTTTATTTAGCCTTGTTAACAGATCATTCTGTACCCCAAGATCAAAATAGTGAGCTATATTTTCTTTATGCAGCAATATGTAGGAATACAATGATGATTATAACTCTCAGATTTTTGGTATCTTTTTGATAAAGTTAAAAGCAATCAAAATGTTATTTTAAAGCTGTACATATATATATAAAACAACATTTTGAAACATTGTAAAAGTGATGAGAAACAAGATTCAAGATCATGGTAGTGGGTGACGGGTAATGGGGAAAGAGACATGTGTTGGGGTAGGAGGAAATAAAAAGTAAAAAGATGAATGTTGAAAGAATTGGAAAAGAAGAAACAAAACCATCATTATTCACAAAGAGTATAATCTTTTGTGTCAATCAAAAAATCTTAACAATTGTTAGTCTTTAAGGTTTGTGGATATAAAATCTATAAACAAAAACCAATTAGGTCTCTACATATCAGCAACAAAGTTAAAAAATAATATTTTTTAAAAAATATGTCATTTAAAACAGTACAAAAATATGGCATAAATAGGAAGATGTACAAGACCCTTATAGAAAAATTATAAATTTTACTGGAAGACAATAAAGTGAATCTAAATAAACGGAAAGATACATTGTCTACATAAGTTGGCAAAAATCATTAAAAAGATGTCAATTTTCTCCTGGTGGATCTATAGACTTAAAGCAATTCCAGACAAAATCCTAAACAGATTCTGTGAGTGTACATACATGCATGTGTGTGTGCATACGTAGGACTTCCACAGCACAGACAATAGTACTTGAAAATTCACAAGGCCAAGAACAGCCAAGATCTCCCAGAGACAAAAACATATCCAGAAATGAAAATGTATTATAAAGCTACAGCAATTAAGACTGTATGGATTACTGCTTAAGGAGTTAATTATATATCAAGAAATGGCAGCAAAAAATATAAACTACTCAAATTCTATCTTGTTTTGATATGTTCCTTAATATATGTTTGTTTTAAATAAGGTATTGGGCCATGTTTCTGTTAATTAATAATGACTAAATAAAAAAGTGTTGATGGATGTCAACTTGAAAGGGAGTTATGCTATAAAACTCTGTTCTTATGCTTTTTATATTTAATATTCTTAATAAACAGCATGTAATGATATAATGTCATTTTGACAAAATTATCTTGACAGTTACTTCAGTTACGTTCTCTGACAATTTTGGCAATTATTTTCTTGAATTGTGCATATACTACACACTTTACAAAGTACCATCTTGTAGACATTATCATATTTAATCTTTACAACAAACCTATGAAATAAGGAAAGGACATAATTTTGGGAGGAATAAGTTTGAATTTATTATTGCCCTGAAGCCAACAGCATATAATGGCCTTGAATTTTTGAATTAGGGTTAAAATATAAATTATAGAAATACAGAAGGAAGGGATCTAGTTTAATGACAATTTTTAGATGGCATTGAAAAGGAGCCTTGACATAAGAAGAGATAATATTAAACAGAATTAATGGAAGCGTTTTAGCCTATTTAATAGTAGCAAAATACACATTTTAAGGGAAGTGATGGCAAGCTATACTCTGCATTGGTCAAATAATACTAGAATGCTATGTTCTGTTCGAGGCACCATGTTTCAAGGCACATTAATATATTAGAGAACATCTGCCGGAGGAAGATTAAGATGGTTAAAAAATTAAAACTGTCATCAAAGGAATGGTAGAGATTAACTTGGAACATGAAAGCTCTCATCAAATAGTTTTAGAAGTATCATGTTAATAGAAAAATAGAATTATTTAATGTTGGCTCAAAGAACAGATATATGGCCAACAGATGAAAATTACAGAAATGCAGATTTTGCCTCAGTAAAGAGAAACTTTTCTAATTCAAACTGCTCATTCAGCTTAAATTTAAGGTTTGGCATTGTGCAGATTAAGTATCTGATGAGTACCTGACTTTTTTTTTTTCTCATTTATTGATTCGTGACATGCATAAAATAAAGTGCACTTATCTTAGATTTACAGCTCAATAAATTTTTACATATGTAAACTACCATACAAATCAGGATGGAGTACATTTTTCAGCACCCCAGAGATAAGTACTGTACTCTCATGGAGTTTATAATCTAGAGAAGACAAACTAAAAAGGAGGTTTTGAAGCTGTTTGAGAGCATCTAGCAAGGAACTTAACTTCACTGAGGAGTGAAGTATCCCAAGGATGAGACATTTAAATAGAGACTTGAGAGATTAGAAGTTAACCTGGCAAAGGATCATTTTGTTTTGGACATTTTTGCAAGGTTGGTATAGCATTTACAAGTCTCACAACTCAAAGGGTATGAAAGAGCATGTACTGTTTAAGAAACAGAAACAACTATGAAGGAAAAAATGGAGTAAGAATTCAGGTAAGTAAATACCATACAAGTTTAATATTCCTTTAGCTTATCCTGAATAACTTCTAACACCTCCAAATAATATTGATGAGAAATAAACTACTTAATTGGAACAAACCAAAGAATATAGTAATATTTCTCCTTATATCTGAGTTTCCAGAACCTTCTATCTAGGCCAAAGCCTCCCTTTCCTAACTCTGCTCTTACAACTCCTTCCCAGTATCTCTATATTTTATTTTTTACATCTCATTGTTCCTATTCTTTCCATTTGCTTGTCACATAATTATTTATATTGAGATTCCATATGTTTTAAATCAAAAGACTTCTTCCAAGAACAAAAAAAAAGGTGAAGAAAAGAACTGATATGTTGTTAGGAAACATATTTATGGAATAAAAATTAATAAATTAGATCATTTATCTCAGTCTAGAAAAGCAGTCTTATCAAACTTCTATTAATTATTAGCTATAAAAATCCAGTGTTCTAAGAAAATGATAATAGCCACTGTAAATGAGAACTTCAGAACATTTTTCATATTCCTTTCCATTGTATTCCACTTTTTGTGGCATGTTCTAATTATCCATTTCTAAAAATTGTAATAATAGCTAAAATGCATCAAAAGCTTACCCTGAAAGAGGTCTTATTCTAAGATCTTTATATGTATTTAGTTATGTAATTCTTAACAAAAATCCATGAGGTAGGTAACTATTATTATGATGATTTAACAGTTGAGAATACTAAAGCACAAAAAGGATAAGTAAATTCCTCAGGGTCATATAGCTGGTAAGAAACAGAGTCTAACCAAGGCAATTTGGCTTCAGATCCTCAAGTATTAAAAGAGTGTTTGTTAATGACTATAATGAAAAATTACGACTGTAGAAATACCTTGTTTGCAGAGTTTCTTCTACATATCATCGAGGTCATTCATGGCGTACTTGTGGATTGTCATATGTATTTTCTTGCCTAACTAATCCCCAAAAAGAATTTCTGAGAACAGCAAATATTTAACTTCCCTTTTTCAACAAACTCTATTTCCCAACATAGAAGAAGGGTGGTTAGAAAATATCATGGAGTCTCTTAGGCTATGGCTCTCAGGAACTGTGTGGCAAGAGGAGAAAGACTTAACTGTTCTTACAGCCAAGAGCAATATTAAAAGAGTGAGGTTGGTCATAGGATTTCCACCTCAGTCTTTGTCATCTTGATTCCTTTGAATCAGCCCTATTTCCTACCTTTACCCCACACTTCGTACCCCACCCAACCCCAAGTTTCTAGTGTCCTGGACTGCTGCCTTTTTCACTGTGACCTAAAGCACCTTTCCAATACCTTCCCAACTCTCACCCTCTTCTTCAAGAATATGCCAACTAATCTGCTAACCTACTCTGTGTATTAACTAATGGTCCAGTAGTCTCTTATATCCTTGCTGTAATATAATAATAAAAGCATTAGAATTGGAGTCAGATGCTTCCATTTGCCACTAACTGTATGACCTGAGCAGGTTATATAACTTCTCTGAGCCTCAGTTCCTCATTGCTCATAGGAGAATAACAATGGCCTATAGAATTATCATAAAGAATTTTGCAACTTATAAAGTACTAGAACAATACATGAGTTTATTGACAGTCAAACTCTTTAAGGGAGTATTGTTTTTGGAGATAATGTCGTAACCTATAGGATAAATATTTATGGTAGGAATATTAGGTGATGTAGGTAACTGATACAGGAGTTAATTTGGGAACTGAGAAGATCTTTCTGCATTCTTCAAAACACACATCAAAACCAGGTGTCTCTTATTCTGATATAGCTCTATATAGTAATCAGGTGCACAATTGATATTATATATATATGTATCTACCACAGTTAGCATTTATCTCCCAATGTATTAGCTAATACAGTCTGAATTGGGCTAGGGGGACTAGGGGCAAGGTGACTGCTTTTTTTTTTTTATATATACTGTCCTAATCAGCCCTTGTAATCATAAATTGTTCCACATACATATCCTAATAAACATTAGCCTCAAAGAGGTTTTACAGACATTTTGGCAAGATGTCTTCGTGTAGCACAAACCCCAGATTATTATTGGAAGGCTGCTTTGTGCTTTTGAACTGCTGAAATATATACTGCCTAGTTTTAAACTGCAATTAACTATTGTTATCTTAGGCATGAGTAACTGAATTTGCTCATATGTCACCTGTGAATTTATTGATATAAATTTGTATTTACAAATATTAATAGCAGAATATAATCTACAATCTTTATCCACACAAATTACAGTAAATTATTGTTCACTAAATTGCTCTAAGAGGAAAACAGAAATGATAATAGATTTCATAAAGCAAATACGGTATTACTAAAATAATTACAGATTTGTCACCTCAAAAATATCCAGTAAAAACTTTTCCTCAAAAGTAATCAGTATTAAGTAAGGATACTTTCATCCCATATTATACATCATCAACTTTACAGTTACCAAATCCCATTTTTTTTTGAAGGGGATATTTACTTTAGAAAAGTTGGTCCTTTTTCTTTCTTCTGAAGAAAAAGTAATATAAAACAAGGAATATTAAAATATGTTTATAAATGCATTAATTTCATTTGTAGAAAATTACATGCCACTGATGTTATATAATTATTTGACGTCATGTTGTAAAATTGTGATTTATCATTAACTAAGAATTATAATCCATTTACTATAGAGAATTTGATGTATTTTAAAACTGTAGCAAAAAAAAGGAAGTTTTTTGTTTATTTTGCTTTTGAGGTAGTACCCTCCTGAACAAGCTAAATCAGGAGAAAACCTTTTTGAGCAAGCTTCCACTATCCTATGCTAACTTTAGTGTTCAATAAATTATACATACACAAAGCATTTGTAAATGCTCACATAATATATAAGTTTGTAATATACTAAGTTTAAATCAGAAAAGATCAAATACATTCTTACCTCAGCATAAGACTGAAAAAAGGACATTAAAATGTATCCTGAGTGTTGAATAACTGAACAAATGGTGACTGATAAGATTTTCCTGGAGGCCGAGTAGTGCACAAAGATGGAAACTAAGAATTATTCCCTAAAATGAAATTGTAATCAACATTTTTTTGTCAATAAAATCTGTACAAGTCTGTTTTAATGACTTTCAGTGCTAACTAGAAGTGATCCAAGTTGCTTCCAGACCTTTTACTTTCTGCCTATATACACTCAAATTAAAAGTTCACCAAAAGCTCATGAATCCTATAAATTATACATACACAAAACATTTGTAAATGCTCACATAATACACAAGTTTGTACATTATTTTATGTAAGCACAATTCATAGGGGAAAAGTCGCAAGGTGTTAATTTTTAGTGCTAATTGTTTTCTAATGTTTGCAATAAATTAAGTCAATCACTTTGTAAGTTCTGTACTGCAATACATTTTCTAAACTGCTCAGTGGGGATAAAACATTTTAGAAGCTTATAATTCCTAAAGTGTGTTTTGATTATTTTATACAAACTAAACTCAAACAGCAAAAGGGAAATTGTTGTGTGGTTTAGGGCCACATACTCTGTTTCTTGTCTTTGTCTTGAGTTAAAGGCATAGTCATTAACTTGAAACAATAAACTCAAATTGTTATGTCTCTGGAGAGAATTTAATTCAGGACTTCAGCAGTATCAATGGTAAATATTACATGCAGGCTCAACATGATTTTATACAGATATACAGGACATATAGATAAAGTAGGCAGTACCAAAATTTTAAATAAGCAACAGATATATTACATATTATTATCTTATATATGTGTACCAGCCTCTTATATGCACACAAAGTTTTTTAGCTTTTACAGTTTCCTAGCTTTCTCAGTGCTGAATTATAAGCTGTGGTTGTAACTTGTACATTTATTCAGAATAGAAATGTAGACTAATATTGGAATAGTATTAATTAAACATCACATTTAGAAAAACTGGGCCATGCAAAAGTTCACTAAAACAAAACAAAACAAAACAAAACAAAAAACCTCTCAATCTGAGGTTTACAGTAAAAAAGAAATGGCAAAGGCTAGTAAACAACCTCCTAACGCTTCAGCCGGACATAATGGAATTAGATAAGGCATTAACACAGAGAAAAGATTTTAGAAAGCAAAATTTTTTTGTGAGTTTTTTTTTTCTACTTACAAAACTAAAGTGAGTTAAATTTAATGAAAGAAATAATAGGATGCAGCATATTGAAAAGCTAAGGATGCATGGAAGTAAAGAGTAGAAAAAAAAAGACCTAGAAGGCAATGAGGCTGAGGAAGAAATGATTTTCACATGCAAGAGCAGACCATAGCTTAGCATATATTTCACTCATAGATTTGACTCTTAAACCAGTTAAACTGTTTAATTTGTGAACATATAACACTATAAGCAGTCAAGAGAATAAAACTTAGTGATTCAAAGCAAAATTACACTTTTTCCACACAAGATGCACTGTTATTATTTGGGATGGAAAGGTTGGAAATAAGTAATTCATACTTGGTTAGCCATCGTGTATTTTTTGAGAAAAAAAAATTTTATATAATGAGTCTGAGGTTCTTTTTTTTAACTTTTATATTAGGCTCAGGGGTACATGAGCAAGTTTGTTATACAGGTAAATTCATGTCATGAAGGTTTAGTGTGCACATTTTTGTTACCCAGGTACTAAGCCTGGTACCCAAGAGCTATTTTTTTTCTGATCCTCTCCCTCCTCTCACCCTCCACCCTCAAGTATGCCCTAATGTGTGTTATTCTTCTCTCTGTGTCTGTATGTTCTCATCATTTCGCTCCCACCTA
The DNA here is from genome assembly GCF_048565385.1 of Saimiri boliviensis. Classification (NCBI taxonomy): domain Eukaryota; kingdom Metazoa; phylum Chordata; class Mammalia; order Primates; family Cebidae; genus Saimiri; species Saimiri boliviensis. The sequence continues at coordinate 72,889,826 of NC_133459.1, forward strand.
TAGGTGAGAAATGCAGTATTCAGTTTTCTGTTTCTCTGTTTGTTTCCTGAAGATGATGGCTTTCAGCTCCACTCATGTGCCTGCAAAGGACAGGGTCTCATTTTCACGGCTGCATAGTATTCTACAGTGTATATGTACCACATTGTACTTATTCAGTCTACCATCAATGGGCATTTAGGTTGATTCCATATCTTTGCTATTGTGAATAGCACTACAATGAACATGTATGTGCATGTGTCTCTATGGCAGAATAATTTATATTCCTTTAGGTATATACCCAGTAATGAGTTGCTTGCCATTTTATTCCATTTTTATGCTGCTGATAATGACATCATTATCAGCATTTTGGTCAGTGCCATTTAACAATGCCATTTAACCCAAGACTGGGAAGAAAAGGAGGTTTAATGAACTTACAGTTCCACATTGCTGGGGAGGCCTCGCAATCATGGCAGAAGGCAAGGAGGAGGAAGTCACATCTTACATGGATGGTAGCAGGCAAAGAGTGAGCTTGTGCAAAAAAATAAGAAACAAAACTCTGATTTTTAAAACCATCACATTTCATGAGACTTATTCACTATCACAAGAACAGCCAAGGAAAGACCTGCCCCCATCGTTCAGTCATCTCCCACTGGGTTTCTCCAATGACATGTGGGAATTGTGGGAGTTACAAGTCAAGATGAGATTTGGGTAGGGATACAGCCAAACTATATCATTTCACTCCCGCCCCCTCCCAAATCTCATGTCCTCACATTTCAAAGTCAATCATGCCTTCCTAACAGTCCCCAAAATGTCTTAACTCATTTCAGTATTAACTCAAATGTCCACAGTCCAAAGTCTCATCTGAGACAAGACAAGTCCCTTCTGCCTATGAGCCTGCAAAATCAGAAGTAAGTTAGTTACTTCCTAGATACAATGGGTGTAAAGGCATTGGGTAAATACAGTCATTACAAATAGAATAAATTGGACAAAACAAAGGGGCTACAGGCCTAATGCAAATCTGAAATCCAGCAGGGTGGTCAAATATTAAAGCTCCAGAATGATCTCCTTTGACTCTATGTCTCACATTCGGGTCTCGCTGATGCAACAGGTGGGTTCCCATGGTCTTGGGCAGCTCTACTCCTGTGGCTTTTGCAGGGTATAGCCTCCCTCCTGGTTTCACAGGCTGCTGTGAAGTGCCTGTGGCTTTTCCCTCCTCCTCCTGTTTTCACAGGCTGGTGTTGAGTGTCTGTGGCTTTTCCAGGCAAATGGAGCAAGCTGTCAGTGGAGCTACAATTTTGGGGTCTAGAAGATGGTTGCCCTCTTCTCACAGCTCCACTGGGTGTTGCCCCAGTAGGGACTCTGTGTGGGGGCGCTGACTCCACATTGCCCTAGCAGAGGTTTTCCATGAGAGCTCTGCCCCTGCATCAAAATTCTGCCTAGACATCCAAGTGTTTCCATACATTATCTGAAATCTAGGCAGAGGTTCTCAAACCTCAATTCTTGTCTTCTGTGCACCTGTAGGCTAAATACCAAGTGGAAGACTCCAAGGCTTGGAGTTTTCACCCTCTGAAGCCACAGCCCAAGCTGTATCTTGGCCTTTTTTACTCATGATTGGAGCAGCTGGGATGTGGGGCACCAAGGCCCTAGACTCCACCCAGCATGGAGAACTGGGTCTGGCCCATAAAACCGTTTTTTTCCTCCTAGACATTCAGACCTGTGATTGGAGGGGTTGCTGTGAAGACCTCTGACATGCCCTGGAGACATTTTCCCCATTGTCTTGGGGTTAACTTTTGGCTCATTATTATTTATGCAAATTTCTGCAGCCAGCTTAAATTTTCCTCAGAAATTTTCTCTTAGAATTCCTCTGAATTCTTCCTCAGAAATTTTTCTTTTCTATCACATTGCCAGACTACCAATTTTCTGAATTTTTATGCTCTGTTTCCCTTTTAAAACTGAATGCCTTTAACAGCATTCAAGTCATCTTGAAGGTTTTGCTGCTTGGAAATTTCTTCTGTCAGATACCCCAAATTACCTTGTTCAAGTTCAAAGTTCCACAAATCCCTAGGGCAGGGGAAAAATGCCACCAGTCTCTTTGCTAAAACATAACAAAAGTCACCTTTGTTCCAGTTCCCAGCAAGTCATCTCCATCTGAGACCACTTTAGCCTGGATTCCACAGTCCAGATCATTACCAGCATTTTGGTCAATGCCATTTAACAAGTCTCTAGGAAGTTTCAAACTTTCTCACATTTTCCTATCTTCTTCTGAGCCCTTCAAATTGTTCCAAGTTCTTTCTGTTTCCCAGTTCCAAAGTTGCTTCCATATTTTTGGTTCTCTTTTCAGCCATGCCCCACTTTACTGGTACCAATTTACTGTGTTAGTCTGTTTTCACTCTGCTGATAAAGACATACCCAAGACTGGGAAGAAAAAGAGGTTTAATGAACTTACAGTTCCACAGGGCTGAGGAGGCCTCACAATCATGGTGGAAGGCAAGGAGGAGCAAGTCATGGTGGCAGGCAAAGAGAGAGCTCATGCAGGGAAACTCCCATTTTTAAACTTATCAGATCTTGTGAGACTTATTCACAATCACAAGAAAAGCACAGGAAAGACTCACCACCATAACTCAATCATTTCTACCAGGTTTCTCCCATGACACATGGGAATTGTGGGAGTTACAATTCAAGATGAGATTTGGGTGGGGATGCAGCCAAACCATATCACTGGGTCAAATGCTAGTTCTGTTTTTAGCTCTTTAAGGAATCGCCACACTGCTTTCCACAATGGTTCAACTAATTTGCACTCCTACCAACAGTGTATAAGTGTTCCCTTTTCCCTGCAACCTTACCAGCATCTGTTATTTTTAGACTTTTTAATGATAGCCATTCTGACAGGTGTGAGATGGTGTCTCATTGTGGTTTTTAATTTGCATTTCTCTAATGATTGGCGCTATCGAAGTTTTTTCATGTTTGTTGCCTGCATGTATACCTTCTTTTGAAATATGTCTGTTGATGTTGATTGCCCACATTTTAATGGGTTTTTTTTTCTTTAAAATTTGTTTAATTTTCTTATAGATGCTGGATATAAGTCCTTTGTCAGATACATAGTTTGCAAATATTTTCTCTCATTCTATAAGTTTTCTCTTTACTCTGTTTATAGTTTCTTTTGCTGTGCAGAATCTCTTAAGTGTAATTAGATCCCACTTGTCGATGTTTGCTTTTGTTGCAATTGCTTTTGGCATCATCAACATGAAATCTTTACCAATTCTTACGTCCTGAATAGTATTGTCTAGATTTTCTTCTAGGGTTTTTACAGTTTTGGGTTTACATTTAAGTACTAAATCCATGATGAGTTGATTTTGCAGATGGTGTAAGGAAGGGGTCCAATTTCAATCTTCTACATATGACTAGCCAGCCATTCCAGCATCATTTATTGAAAATGGTATCTAACTACAACAAACTCACACCCAGCATTGTACTTGAATGGGCAAAAGCTGGATGCATTCCCCTTGAAAACTGGTACAAGACAAGGATGCCCTCTCTCACCATTCCTATTCAACATAGTATTAGAAGTCCTGGCCAGAACAATCAGACAAGAGAGATTTAAAAAAGGACATCCAAATAGGAAGAGAGAAAACCAAACTATCTGTTTACAGATGACATAATTCTAAATTCAGAAGACCCCATAGTCTTGGTCCAAAAACTTTTTCAGATGATAAACAACTTTAGCAAAGTTTCAGAATACAAAATCAAGATACAAGGATAACTAGCATTCACTCTCTTAAGATGGCCAACTAGAAGCAGTTGTGGTCCAAGGTACAGAGAGGAATGAAAGGTGTGAGTGAATATACACCTTCAACTAAAATATCCAGGTTCTTACATTGGGCATGATTAGGCAAAGAACTCAAGCCATGTAGAATGGAGAAAAGCAGGGTGGGGCAACAGTTTACCTGGGAGTGGCCCATAGCAAAGGGAAGCCCCACCCAACTCAAGGGATGTGTTGAGTGACTGTGAGGCCCTGCTTGGGAAACCATGCTTCTCCCATGGATCTTTGCAACCTGTGAATCAGGAGATCTCCTTGAGAGCCCATTCTACCAGGGCCTTGGGCCTGACAATCAGAGCTGTATGGATCCTGGCAGAGCAGCTGCTCAGGCATATACAGAGACTCGGAAGCTTTACGTACTCTCAGCAGTGGGATCCCCAGCAAGGCTAGAGGTCCATACGTACCCTTAGGAAGGGGGCTGAACCCAGGGAGCCAAGCTACATTTTTCTGTGTGCCCCATTTACATGGTACCTCACAAAATAAGACCTACTGGCTCAGAATTCCAGCCAGCCGGCAACAACACAGTTGAATCTGCCTGAGACAGTTTTCCTAGGGAGAGGAGCAACTGTCATCTCTGTGGTTTGGTCAACACAGCCATTCCAGCCCACTGATTTTGGAGAGTACAAACAGTCCAGACAAGAAAGGGTCCCCTCAGTGCAGCACAGCCATTTTACCAGATCGTGGCTAGACTGCTTCTTTAAGCAGGACCCCAGTTGACTCTTGCTCAAGGAGTGGGTCCTCCTAGCTGAGGCCTTGAGCCACTCTTGCCCATGTTCTATGGTGGACAAAGTTCTAATTTCCCCCTTGAGAGGAGTGCCTGGGGAGTAGGGCAAGTCACCACCTTGGCTGTTTGCAATTTTGTCAGTCCAACCTGTGGGCCTTACAGAGCCCATGCCAATCAAGGGATAAAGGAATCCCCAAAAAAGCACATCTGCTCCATCAAAAAGCAGCCAGACTGCTTTTTGAAGTGGTCTCTGATCCCATTCCTCCTGACTGGGTGAGAACTCCCAATAGGGGATCTCCAGCTACCTCCTGCTGGTGCATTGAGGATAAACATGTCAGTAACCCCCTGGAATGGAGGTTTCAGTAGAAACTGCAGGCTGCCATCTTTGCTGTTTCTCAGCCTTCACTGGTGATACCTCCAGATAAGGGAAAAACTGAAGCAACCTAGGGTATGCAGGGGACCCCAGCAAACCACAGCAGCCCTAAGGAAGAGTAGCCTGTTAAAAGAAAATAAGCAAACAGAAAACAACAAAAAAAAGACCCTACAGAAAACCCATTCAAAGGTAAGCAACCTCAAAAATCAAAGGTAGATAAACTCACAAAGATGAGAAAGAATCAACACAAAAATGCTGAAAACTCAAAAAGTTAATGCTCCTTCTCCTCCAAATGATTGCAACACCTCTTTAGCAAGACTTGAACTGGGCTAAGGCTGATTGCTGAAATGACAAAAGTAGGCTTCAAAAGGTGGGTAAAAACACATTTCACTGAGCTAAAGGAGTGTGTTGTAACCCAATGCAAAGAAGCAAAGAATTGTGATAAAGCAATACAGGAGCTGACAGCCAAAACAGTCAGTTTAGAAAGGAATGTAACCGACCTGTTAGAGCTGAAAAATAAACTACAAGAACTTCACAATACAATAACAAGTTACTAAATAGACCAAGCAGAGGAAGGAATCTCAGAGCTTGAAGACTATCTTTCTGAAATAAGACAGCAGACAGAATAGAGAAAAAGAATGAGAACGAAAGAACAAAATCTCTGAGAAATATCGGATTAAATAAAGAGACCAAACCTATGACTGATTGGGATATCTGAAAAAGATGGGGAGAATGGAACCAAGCTGAAAAACATACTTTAGGATATCTTCCAGGAGAACTTCCCCAACCTAGCAAGACAGGTCAACTTCAAATTCAGGAAATGCAGAGACCTCTAGTAAGATACTCCATGAGAAGATCAACCCAAAGACACATAATCCACAGATTCTCCAAGGTCAAAATGAAAGAAGGGCAGCCAGAGAGAAAGGCCAATTCGCCTCCAAATGGAAGCTCATTACACTAAAAAAGGACCTCTCTGTGGAAACACTACAAGCCAGGAGAGATTGGGGGCCACTATTCAACATTATTAAAGAAAAGAATTTTCAAACTAGAATTTCATATCTAGCCAAAGTAAGCTTCATAAGCAAAGAAGAAATAAGATCCTTTTCAGACAAACCAGTGCTGGAAGAATTTGTTACCAGCTTGGGGGAGTTCCTGAAGGAAGCACTAAATATGGAAAGAAAAAACTGTTACTAGCCACTACCAAACAAAACTGTTACTAGTCACTACAAAAACGCACTGAAGCAAATGGACCAGTAACACTATGAAGTAACCACATAAAGTCTGCAAAATAACCTGCTAGCATTATGATGACAGAATCAAATCCACACATAACAATACTACACTCAAATGTAAAAGGGCTAAATGTCCCAATTAAAAGACAGAAAATGGCAAGCTGGATAAGGAGTCAATACTCATTGGTCTTCAGGAGATCCATCTTACATATAAGGCTCAACATAAAGAGAATGCAAAGTTACCAAGCAAATAGAAAGAAAAAAGCAGGAGTTGCAATCCTAGTTGCTGACAAAACAGACGTTAAACAAACGAAGATCAAAACAATTGTGCAAAAAGAATAAAATAAATAGGAATACAGATAACAGGGAGGTGAAAGTTCCCTAAAATGAGAATGATAAAACACTGCTCAAAGAAGTCAGAGATGACAAGAACAAATTGTAAAACATCCTGTGCTCATGGATTGAAGCATCAACACTGTGAAAATGGCCATAAAGCCCAAAGCAATTTACAGATTCTATGCTTTTCCTCTCAAACTGCCAATGGCATTCTTCACAAAACTAGAAAAAAACTATTTTAAAATTCATATGGAACGAAAAAGGAGCCCAAATAGCCAAGGCAATTCTTAATGAACAGAACAAAGCTAGAGGCATCCTGTACCTGTCTTCAAACTATACCACTGGACTACAATAACCAAAACAGCATGATATTGGTATAAAAACAGACACAGAAACTAATGGAATAGAAGAGAGAGCCCAGAAATAAGGCTGCACATCTACAACCATCTAATCTTTGACAAAGCGACAAAAACAAGCAATAGGGAAAGGACTCCTATTGTCTGTTTTTGTAAAATCTGCGTACAATAATAAAGAGATGACCATAGAAAACACTATTCAATTAAAAATAGCTTTGTCAAAGAAAAACCGATCCTTCCTAATCAATCTCCTCAAATAGAAACAATTTCCAAAATTTTACTTAATTGTAAACAATATCCACTGTTGTCTCCATTCTCCCATGCCAGCTCCCAACTCCAAATACTAGGAGATATGTATTTGAGAATACTTGTTGATTCAGTTCCTGTTCTATCTCTATTATGAAGATCTGATAAATATTTATTGCATGTGTGCCAGACAGCAGGCTAGGCCTATTCTCATATGTTATACTTAATCACCATATCATGGAGTATTAAGAACTACATGTTACATAATGGTATTTCAGGTCCCCAAATATAGTATATCCTATACCATATCTGTACCATATATGCAATATCAACTCAAAGCTTTCTATCCACTATTTCTCTGCTGTATTCTCATTTACTTACTCATTTATTTGACCAGTATTTACTTGAGAGTCTATTATAAGACAGGCATTGACACTGTAAATAAGACATTCATGGATCCTGACCTTAAGGAGCCTAGAGCCTAGCATGGTATTTTGACAAGTTTCACTATATTATGGTAAATGCTAGGATATGGAAAGTACAGACTATTATAGGAACAAATAAGGGAAACACCCAATTAATATGGTGCAAAGTGAGAATTAAAGGTTGGCATCCTGAAGACTGAGACCTGCAGGCTTTCAACCATTTAAGAGACAAGTGAAAATTAAAATTAACTTCTGAGTTATCATCTATACCCTGGCCCCTAGGCCAGCATTGCCCTAATATCAAAAGATTTTCTTGTAAACAAAGATTTTACAAGAAAAGGAAACCACAGACCAGGCTAAAGAAGAAAATTACATGGTCATATTATTAGATGCAGAGAAAGCATTTGACAAAATCTAATACCCATTCATAATTAAAAAAAAAAAAAACTCAGCAAACTAGGAATAAAGAACTTTCTCAATTTGATAAACAACATTGACAAAAATTCTGTAGCAGACCTCTTACTCTATGGTGGGAAACTTGAAGATGTACTACTAAGATCAGGTAAGGTAAGGATGTCCTCTTTCACCATTGCTTTTCAACATCTACTATAAGTCTAGATAATGCAATAAGAAAAAATAAAAGGCATACAGATTGAGAAGAAAAAAATAAAACTGACTTTGTTCACAAAAGACATGACTGTCCATGTAGAAAATGACAACGAATAAACAAAAACAAAAGAATAAAGAATTCAAAAATAAGCAATTATAGCAAGGTGGCAGGATACAAAAGTAAATCACTTTTGTGTAAATCACTTTTGTATATATCAGAATTTAAAAAAGTAAATCACCAGAGAAAAAGTAAATCACTTTTGTATATACCAGAAATAAAAAATTGGAATTTGAAATTAAAAACAATGCCATTTACATCACACTTAAATATAAATCTAACAAAATGTATACAAGATCTATATAAGAAAAACTGTAAAACTCAGATGAAACAAATATAAATCTAACAAAATGAGTACAAGATTTATATAAGAAAAACTGTAAAACTCAGATGAAAGAAATCAAAGGACTAAATAAATGAAGAGATATTCCATGTTCATGGACAGAAAGACTCAATATTGTCAAAGTGTTTGTTCTTCCTAAGTTGATTTATATATTAAATAAAATTCCAATCTAAGTTTTATTAAGTTATTTTGTGAATATTGACAAAGCTACTCTAAAATTTAGATGGACAGGCAAAAGACCCAGAAGAATCAACACAACAATGAAGAAGAATAAAGTCAGAGGCTTACTGTAAAGCTTTCATAATCAAGATAGGTGGTATTGGTGAAAGTATAAACAAATGGATCAAAAAAACAGAATAGAGTCCAGAAACAGACCCACATGAATATGCACAACTGATCTTTGACAAGGGAGCAAAGGCAATACAATGAAGCAAAGATTTTTGTTCAGCAAATGTCGCTGAATGAACTGGACATCCATATGCAAAAAAAAAAAAAAAAATATATATATATATATATATATATATATAAACATAGATAGACCTTACACTTTTCAAGAAAACTAACTCACAAGGATTCACAGACCTAAACATAAAATGTAAAACCATAAAACTACTAGAAGATAACCTAGCAGGAGTTATGAAAAGTGGAAGCAGGGAAGATAAATGAGTAGGCAAAACACGGGGTTTTTATGGTAATGAAACTACTCTTTTTTGATACTACAGTGGTGGATACATGTCATTATGCATTTGTCCAAGCTCATAGAATGTACAATACCAAAAGTGCCCTGATGTACACTATGGACTCTGTATAATAATGATTTATCAATTGTAACAAATATATTACTCTGGTATAGGATATTGTTTGTTAGGGGATCTGTGCATGTGTGGAGACAGAGAATATATAGGAACTTTGCACTTTCTGCTCAATTTTGCTGTGAACCTAGATGTGCTCTAAAAAATAAAGTCTGTATTTTAAAAGGTACAAACTCCTCAGGACAAAGAGAAAACAGAAAAAGAGACAGAATTTTGAAAGACAAGGAAAAAATAGTGAAATTAATAGATACTGACTCATCACGGCAGAGGTAGTTGAAACCCAACTGCCTAAGACATCAATGAAAAACAACAAATTTGTTCTGCTATACTCTAGAAAGATTCAGGAATTTAAGGTACCACGCATCTCTGAAGGCCAGGAGGCAAGGGGTGAGTACAAATGAATGATTTTTGAGTTTCAAAAGGAAATATTTAGAGTTTGGAAGCCCTCCCACAACCTACACTGCCAGTAAATTACACTCTTCCCTGCCAAGAGAAAACATGGCATTGCCGTAGATAGAAACTGACTCAAAGAGGCTCCGGTCTTAAGAACACAAGAAAGACATGCAATCTGGAATACAGAAAATATAAAACAAAAGTGAAAAAGAACATCCAGGGTAATGATAAAGAAAGCTATCAAGAAAACTAGATTTAGAGAGCAATCTGCCATACTGGATCATGAAAAAGGAAAATCGATGAAGAAAGATTCTAAGGGAGAAAAGTAGAGCTTAATCACTTATGAGGATTGACAGTAAAAAAAAGAGCTTTAGAATTTAGATAGAAAGCTTGCAGTTGAATTAAAAAAAAAAAAGGCACATAGAAAACTAAGCAAAAAACAACACACAAGATAATTATAGGAAAAACAGTAAGTAGATTAAAAATAATAATGTAATGGATCATTACATGATAATGGAAAGTCAAATGTGTATTATCCTATTAATATAAACACTAAATTATTTAACCAAAACAGAACAAAACAAAACAAAATACTAGGAGAATGAAGGTAGAATAAGAAAGCCAAAGCCTTGTGTTCCATATTAAAACTCAATATATAATTTCTAAAAATGTAAAATAAAAAATTCACAGTGTAGCCTGTCATTTGGATAGTTTTAAATATCATTTCTGAAAAAGAAACTCCCCGTATATAAAATACAAAAGAAAAATCAGCAAAAAGTTAAAAATAGTTGCCTTTGAGGAGTAAGAAATTGGGGAGCAAGAGATGCTGTAGACAGAGACTGCTATTTTTTTGTTATAAGCCAGCTAGACTTATATTCCACTTTTCTCAGGAAGGTTATGTTTTATGCTTGTTTTTCTATTGTCCTATCCAGTTAGCAATCACCTTCTAGTCTCAGAAATGCATGACAAACTAAATGTTCAACCCAATTATAAGATTAGTAGTTATTTTACTTTTAAATTATGCAAATGTATTACTGTATTAAAATAAAAGTTTTTTTAAACTAAAGTGGGGCTCTGAAGTCAAAACAAAGTATTTATGTCTTTTAAGACTTATGATTTGGGGCTCTGTGTCTCCTTTGTTTTCTAATCTACAAAATAAGGATTATAACAGTTCTCATCCCACAGGTTTGTTATTAGAATTAAATAGTCCATTATACACAATGTTGTACACTTAATAGATATTTAATATAACATTATTGTATTAAATACACAAGGCTATGACTTGAACGTTTTCTCCAAATCTCACGTTATAATTTAATTGCCAGTGTAATGGTATTGGGAGATGTGACCTTTAAGAGGTGATTAGGTCATGGAGACTATGCTTTCATGAATAGATTAATGCCATTTCTGTAGGAGAGAACTCCTAATGAAAGGATACATTTGGCCCTCATTAGCTCTCTGTCTACTCACACTCACTTGCCCTTCTGTTTCTGCCAAGGGATGATCCTAGCTAGATTACAGAACCATGTTTCTGGACTTGACAGCCTCCAAAACTATAAGCCAAATAAATCTTTTCTTTCTTTATAAATTACCTAGTCTGTTGTTTTCTGTTATCGCAAGAGAAAATTTAAATCAATTCAGAATGAATCAACCTTCTCATATTCTTAAGTAATAATCTCAATCTTTAATATTATTAGAAATAAGTGACAAGTTTAAAGGTACATTTCTTTTCTCTTAAATCTAGGAAACATATTGAATAGGTTGTCTGAATGATGCCTTGAAGAAGAAAAGACCAAATTTGGAACTTTTGATTACAGGGCAAAGACCTAGTAAAACTAAATTTATTTAGTTTGTTTAGGTTTTTTCAGTCCTCAAGTCATAGAAAAATAAATGTCTCATGTTTTCAAATCTTATTTTCCCTATGTATTTGTCTATTAATCTTTACCACTTCAAAATACTTTCTGGACAAATAACCATATATAATCACAGATTGCTAGCTATCATGAAATCCTGCCTCCTACCTGTTATGCAAGACTTTTCTAGTCATGGTATACTATGGCATTCTGGTAATACAGCATTGTAAGGAATATATAGAGTCTATAGGTTAGTGAGATGTCAGCAGCCTAAAAAAGCTGCATCTAAATGTACTAGATCAACATTATTTCAAAAGACTCCTATCAAGAGTTAGCACTATTTTACAGGTCAAGTACATAATAAGTAGGTAATTTTTGTGGCAGCCAGTAAAGGACTTTTAAAACAATATAATATCCTTATGGTTGTTATTTCAATACATTGATTAAATTATATATGATAAATAATTAGGCAGCTCCCATGTTTTAAACTTTATGTTCTAATTTTTTTATGCTCCAGCTATCCAAATTTTATTCATTTTACATCTCACTTTCTTCATGCTCTTTTGCAAGAACTCTAGTCTACAATCTCCCTTTCTTGATCTTAACTATTTTGACGATTTTTTTAAAATTTGGCCTTCAATTGTTTTTTAAAAGACTTAGGTGTATAGGTCTCACAAAATTATAATCTATGGCAGAAACCCTGTGTTCATAGCATAACCATAAATAACTCAACTTTATTTTTACTTTCAAATGAATGTTATTCCTTCTAAATAGTCACTTGGCATTCAGACACCATTCAAAACTGCTACTATTTTTAATACTGTGAAGCTTATAGTACATTTTCCTTTATAACCTGTTATAATGAATTTTCTTTCTTTGAAGATGAAATTTATTTTGTAAGACAATAAGTAATTATTTCTCACCAAATCTAGTACCAGGGAAATGAGTAAGCAAGGGTAGTATTTGGACCAACTGCTTTGCAATTCAAATAGTTCTGAATATAAGTCCTGAAAGAGCAGCTCCCCAAATTTTTAAATATAGTAACTTTCAGCCTCCTACTAGTTTTTTATTGTTATAGATTGTACTTATTATTGCTATATATTATTTTAGAAATGTTGGCTTGTTATTTAGTCTCATATCTCCCTCCTACATTTCTCCTCTGTACTAAGTAAAATGAAGACACATGATGGGCACTTAACCAGTGTCTACAATACTGAAACTTCTCCGCCCTTCTTTTTGTAGGAGGCAACCAGTAATCAGAAAGAAACAAAATAAAAACCACCTGGGCAATTGCGACCAACTCAGCATCTCTGGATTGAAATTAGTGGTTCAATTTCCATCAAAAATTGCTTTTTTTGTTTGTTTCTCTTCTTCCATTTTTAGAACCAAAGACACCAATTCTGATACCTAGTTTTAAAAAAATTCTAGACAGGTGTGAGTTTCAAGTTCCAGAAGAATAAGATAGAGCTGCAGGAATATTATGCCCAGATTCTCTTGGCCTTTCCTTTTAAAATAAATATATCCACTGCTATGCTTAGCAAAGTAACAACAGTAGCTGTCGCATGGAGGGACGGCAGGGGAGGTAAAATCTACCCTGTCACAGGCTCTCGGGTTGACTCCTTTTCCCAAGGACTCTCATGATTTTGACATATTGGTCTTGCTAGACTGACAGGGAAAAGGCAAGAAAGTGAGTGAAGGGAGAGAAGAGTTCAGCTCACTGACCCTTGGGTTGAGCTTTGCTTCCAGCTGTCCCCAACTTTTGCAATTTTGTAATCTTTTTCACTCTTGCCCTGGAGATCCCTATGAGAGTGGTGGAGTTCCAGAACCATAGCCCTACAAATGGGAAGAGACATTACCAGTTCAAATAACCCAGGAGGGAGGAAAAGAAAAAAAAAAAGTAGAAAAAAATGAAAGAAACGCATTTGAAAAGAAAGATGAGGAAAGACAGAAAACAAGAACACATAAAATACCAGAAAATGGGAAGACATTTTTAAAAAGTAATGCAAAAAGAAAAAAAAGCAGAAATAAAAAGGAAATTGAAAAGGAAAAATGGGAAGAAGTAACTAGAACATTTTCTGTGTGGTATATTGACAGGGGAAATGAAGAATCAAGGGTTCTAATGTCTGCTAAGTACATAATATTGGGAAAATACTAAAAAAAAAAAGCCTCCTTTTTTCTCAGCTGTAACATGGGCAAAATAAACTTACTTATAATATTGAAAGCTTTACCTGCTGAGTAAGCATGTTATATTAAATCCATTAATAGACTGATTTGGCTGAAATTTTTGCCTGATAAACCCTATGTCATCACCATATACAATTAACTTACATTATTCTCAAGTTTTGCTGATATGCTGTAACCCTATTTCCACCACTGTATATTATGTTTATATTCTCATTACATAGTATTTTTGCCACTTTATATCTGACCTCCCTGTATGCTGTCCACTTGATACAATTCATCCCACTTAATGGCAGATTGATCTTGCTAAAACATTCCCTAAACATACCATACCATACCTTTCTTCAAAATCCTTAAGTGTGGCTCCAGATCAAGTTCAACATTCCATCCTGCCATTCAAGACCTTCCAGGATTGAATCCCAACATACTTAATAGTCATGGCCACCAACTCCTACTTCCACATCTGTCCTAAGCAGCCTTGCTGGTTGAGCCTTTACAAATCTTTTCTATCTCTGTCCAAATGTCAGGGCTCTATACAATTTTTACTTGTCAACTAAGTGTTACTTGCTCTCCAAACAATTAATTTAAAAATTTACAGCTTTGAAAATGGAAGATAATCAAAAAGGGCCTTGTAAGCAAACATAATGACAAATGTGTAAATATAGATTAAAAACAACAACAACAACAAACAACAAAAAACAGTGCATGCAGAACAGAAACAACAGTAGCCACCACCAGGGTTGCAGGAACAGAAGAGACTCAGAGAGGTGCTGATTATATGGGAAAAAAAGCTTTTGTTCATGCATTCATTCATTCAACAAATATGTATTGAGCACCAACCCGGTGTTAGATAAATGAAGGTAAAAAGATGAAAAGCTACTCCTTGCTTAAAAAAGTAATCAATGTTTGGGTAAATTAATGTGACACATAATGGTTGGAATATGATATCCAAGAGAAGGAGTAGATAATAAACCCATACAAAAACACGTGCTCCAATTTGAAGGCCTTTAATATCATGCAAATAAGTTTAGATATTACTCTCTAGGTGTTAAGGAAAAACTAAAATTTTAAGCAGAAAAGTAGTAAGATTCAAGTAATTAAAAGTGGAATGCAAAAAAGTAAAACTTCCAAAGTTCAGACTTACTAATGTGTGTGACCATCCACCAAGGTATGAAATTTTGGAGAAAGGCCAAGTTTTAGGAAAGAAAATAAGTTTAATTTTCAATACACTATGTTTACATGCTTTTGTAACAATCAAATAGAAAGGGCTTATAATGAAGTCAATGCTGTAGGAATCTGTACATGCTTATGTGATATAGAAGATGGGAGTTAAAAGGAATCAGAAAATGAAGATACTAAGGATTAAAACTGGGATAGAGGCCAGGCATGGTGGCCCATGCCTGTGATCCGATCACTTTGGGAAGCTGAGGTAAACCACTTGGGGTCAGGAGTTAGAGACCAGTTTGGCCAACACTGTGAAACCCTGTCTCCACCAAAAAATAAAAATAAAAAATACACAAATTAGTCAGGTGTGGTGTGCCTGCCTGTAGTCCCAGCTACTTGGGAGTTAAAGGTGAGAGGATCGCTTGAACCTAGGAGGCAGAGGTTGCAGTGAGCCAAGCTTGTACCACTTCACTCCAGCCTGGGCAACAGAGTGAGATATTGTCTCAAACAAAACAAAACAAACAAAAAGGATAGAAACTTAGAAACTGAACTGTCTGCAGCAAAATCACACTTCTTATTAAAATGAAACAAAACAAAAACCAGAATTCAATAGAACACATTGAATAGATAGAGCTGAAAGGGAAAATTAACATAGGATATTAGGTGAAGAATTCTCAATGATAAGGAACAAACATCCCCAATTTCTCCACCAAACTATACTAACACCAGGAATTCTACTTGACAACAAGCACTAATACCAGCATAACCAGTGCTACCAATGTCTCAGAAACACAAACTTGCCAAGTACTGGAAAATTATTGCCACTGCTGCCCTTCGCACCTGCATGAACAAAAAATGGAAGCTCCATTTATAGCATCCCACTCAAGATCCTAAGTGCAAGAAAAATTTGGAATTTGAGTTTTGACATATCCTTTGAAGAATAGAGACAAGAAGGGGATCAAAGTAAACAACAGGTTAAATAGATCAAAAATTAAAAGAGATTGGAACTCTGACTTATTCATTAATGGCCAGAGAGATTTTTAACTCCATGGAGAGAAATTGGCAAATATAATAATTAAAAAAAATAAAATCTATTGCTAGTTTAGCAGTTATTATATGCCATGCACTATATATACTACTTCTAAACTTCATAATAACCCTGCATGGCAGATATTAGTATCATCATTTTACACATGATAAAACTGGAGTCAAGAGATGTGAAATGAGCAGTATCACACAGCTAGCAAGTGGCTAAGACACAAGGGTTTGAGTACAAGTTGGTATCTTTTAAAAAATTCATTAATTTATTTTTAAATTTACATATAATAATTGTACATATTCATGGGTTAGATAGTAATGCTTTGATACATGTAATGTATACTGATCAGATCATGGTAATTATCCATCATCTCATACATTTATTACTTCTTTGTGTTAGGAATATTCAGTACCTCATTCTAGCAATTTGAAACTATATATTATTTTTAATTACAGTCATCCTACTATAGAACACTAGAATTTATTCCTCTTATCTAGTTGTTATTTGGTAGCCTTTAACAAATCTCTCCTTATGCCAACCCTTTCTCCTCCCCCTCCTGGACTCTAGTGTCTTTTGTTCAAATTTTTACCTCAATATCAACTTGTGATAGCTTCCACACGAGTGAAAAATAAGTGGCATTTAACTTTCTGTTTCTGGTTTGTTAACATAATGTCCTCCAGTTCCATCCATGTTGCCACAAATGACAAGATTCCATTCGTTTTGATGGCTGAATAGTCATCTCATTGTTCAAATATACCACATTTTCTTTATCCATTCATCTGTTGTAGACACCCAGGTTGGTTCTATATCTTGGCTAATACTGCAATAAACATGGGAGTAAAGACATGTCTTCACTCTGTTCAATATACTGATTTCCTTTCCTTTGGATAAATGCCAAGTAGTGAGACGGCTGGATCATATGGTAGCTATTTATATGTAGTTTTTTGAGGATCTTCTACACTGTTCTCCATAGTGGCTGTACTAGTTTATGTTCCCACCAACAGTTTATAAAACTTCCCT
This sequence comes from Saimiri boliviensis, assembly GCF_048565385.1. Classification (NCBI taxonomy): domain Eukaryota; kingdom Metazoa; phylum Chordata; class Mammalia; order Primates; family Cebidae; genus Saimiri; species Saimiri boliviensis. Next base: position 72,906,786 of record NC_133459.1, read on the forward strand.
TTTCTTCACAACCTCACTAGCATTTGTTGATGGTGGCTTTTGTTTTTTCTTTTTACTTTTTTTTTCATTTCGATTACAGATACCCTAACTGGGATGAGATAATACCTTATTGTAGTTTCAATTCCCATTTCCCTGATTACTGATGTTGAGCAGTTTTTCATATATTTGTTGGACATCTGTATGTCTCCTTTTGAGAAATATCTATTTAGATCATTTGCCCATTTTTCAATCTATATATATATATATATTTGCTGTTGAGATGTTTGAGTTCCTTGTATATTCTGAATATTAATTCCCTGTTAAGTAGTTTGCAAATATTTTCTCCCAATCTGTAGGTTGTCTTTTCACACTACTGATTATTTCTTTTGCTGTGCAGAAGATTTTTAGTTTGATACAATCCCATTTGTTAATTTTACTTTGTTGCTTGTGCTTTGAGGTTTTACTCATAAAATCTTTTCTCAGACCAAAGTCCTGAAGCATTTCTCCTATGTTTTCTAGCAGTAGTTTTATACTTTTAGGTTTTATTTTAGGTCTTCAATCTATTTTGAGTTTACTTTGTGTAGGGTGAAAGGTAGGGATCTTGTTTCATTCTGCATATGGATATCCAGTTTTCTCAGCACCATTTATTAAAGAGTCTGTCCTTTCCCCAATGAGTGCTCTTGGTGCCTGGGTCAAAAATCAGTTGGCTGTAGATATGTGAATTAATTTCTAGGTTCTCTGTTGTGTTTCATTGGCCTATGTGTCTGCTTTTATACAGGTACCATGCTATTTTGGTTACTACAGTTTTGTAGTATATTTTCAAGTCAGTTTGTGTGATGCCTAAGGCTTTGCTCTATTTACTCTGGATTGCTCTGGATTTTTAAGGTATTTTCTGTTTCCATACAGATTTTAAGATTTTTAAAAAGTATTTCCATGAAGAAAGTCATTGGTATTTTTATAGAGATTGCATTGAATCTGTGGATTGCTTTGGGTACTGTGGTCTAACTCTTTATCTTCTCCATGCCCTTCTGTCAAAATGCCACCAAAATGGAATATATGTAATTAGGTAAACATTTCTATTTCAATAATGTAGTAAAATTTATTTATGCTTTAACTATATATTTTTTTCCTTGAATAATTGCTTTGATTCTAAAATTTTCATCAGTGACATCTGTTCCAGATATTGTTATAGAAGTGTCAAAGCCCAGATGAATGCTAATGAACAAGAGGTCAGGAAATGTTTCCAATCAGAGTTGGCCACAGAGTAGGAAATGTTACACAGATAACTTTAGCCATGGAGATCAAGAGGTTCCATTTGGCCTCAGAAAGACCATCCTTCTGAGAATAGGAAGAGTAGATCAGGGCAATCCATAGTTATATTATCCTGCAACAAAATGACTTTTCCTGACCAAAGAAGGCCTTGCTGATAAAACCTAACAAAAATGGTGTGCCATTTTTAGAACTTCCAACAAGTTTATAAACAAGTTTATCATCAGGGCATATTCTTACCTCATGAATTTCCATTAGTTTTTCTGAGAGCGTTAAAACATATACTTCTGTATTCTGGCTGAAACATTCTTTCAAGAAGGTTATAGAGGCTCCTGATAGTAAACCCACATGTCAGAGAATATGCAGATGGCAAGACAATTTCTTTAATTTTGTCACACTTAAATTTCTCTTTCTAATCACCCTTTAATATTAATAATGTGAACATATTTCTGTATAATATGTATTGTATAAATGATTCTATTCTCATAAACAATGTTTCTTTATTATGAAAATGAAAGTATACTAGAGTAATATATTTAAAATGTAAGTTGGATCATGTGACTCAACCTGATTAAATCCTTTCAAAGGCTTTCCATTGCTTTTATAGGAAAACCTAAAATCCTTATTATGTTGAAAAAGGCCCTGAAAGATCTGAATCCTGCTTGCCTCCTAACCTCTTTAGTATCACTCTCCCTCTGGAATGCTATGTTCCAGCTATCTAGATCTTCCTATCTCTCTCTATCTCTATCTCTGTCTCTCTCTCTTTTTAAAGAAAAAAAAAAGACAAGGTCTTGTTCTATCACTCACACTGGAGTGCTGTGGTGGGATCATCATAACTTGTTGCAGCCTTGAACTACTGGATCAAGTGATCCTGCACCCTTTGCCTTTCACATATCTGGGATTACAGGTACATGCCATCATGTCTTGCTAATTTTTTAATGTTTCATAGAGTCAGGGTCTGCCATGTAGCCCAGGCTTGTTTTGAACTTCTGGCCTCAAGTCGTCCTCTTGCTTCAGCCTTTTGAAGGGCCAGGATTACAGGTGTAAGCCACTGCACCCAACCCTTAGGCCTCCTTTTGCTTTCTCAACTGCACTGGATCCTTACCCACTCAAAGCCTTTATATGTACTGTACCTCTGCTTGGCATGCTCTTCTCCAATATTCTGCAGAGCTGCCTGTTTCTTAGCCTTGTGTCTCATCTCAAATGTTCTCTGTTCAAAAAGGCTTTCCCTCATTACTATCCCTAATGGCCTACTTCCCACCTTATCACAAAGGCATTTCTGTAAAAATCGCGGGATATTTCTCTTTCAGCACCTATCACAATAGATTTGTGTGTTTGCTTGTTTATCATCTCCCTCATTCACTATAATATTGATCCATAAGTAGTGGCTCATGTCTGTAATCCCAGTGCTTTTGGGGGTTGGGATAGGAGGATCACTTGAGGCCAGGAGTTCCAGACCAGCCTGGGCAACACAGTAAGACTGTCTCTACAAAATTTTTAAAAATTAGCTGTGTGTGGCTACACATGCCTATAGTCTTAGCTATTCAGGAAGCTGAAGTTGAAAGATTACTTAAGCCCAGGAGACTGAGTCTGCAGTGAGCTATGATGGTGTCACTGCACTCCAGCCTGGGCAACAGAGAAAGACTCTGTCTCTAAAATATATAAAGAGAGAGATTCATGAAGGCAGTGATATCATCTGTCTGTATTGTTTTGTACTGTTTGTTGTTTTTGTTGAGACAGAGTTTCCTTATGTCACACAGGTTGGAGTGCAGTGGCATGATCTTGGCTCACTGTAACCTCTGCCTCCCAGGTTCAAGCAACTCTCCTGCCTAAGCCTCCTGAGTAGCTGGGATTACAGGCACACACCATAACATCTGGCTAATTTTTGTATTTTTAGTAGAAACAGGGTTTTGCCATGTAGGCCAGCCTGATCTTGAACTCCTGACCTCAGCAGATCTGTCCACCTCAGTCTCTCAAAGTGCTAGGATTACAGGCATGAGCCACTGCACCTGGCCTGTTGTGTACTTATTAATAGTACAATAGCTGGCAGAGAGAGTAGTCACTCAATAAACTTTTACCAATAGAATGAATGGAGCAGTAGAAGAATGGAGTCAGCATGGCCTGTGCCTTCCACCCTACCTCACAGTTTTCTAGGTTTTTATTCAATGTCACATCTTGTTTTCCCGGGTCACATATAATAAATATTCCTGTAGTTCTCAGTTTTTCAGGCTCCCCTTTGCTAATTAACAGGAAAATCTTGTTTAACTAGTTTGACTCCTTTTTCTTCAAGGTTTTCACCTCAAGAGCTATTAACTCTCAAGAGCTCCTGAACTACTTTGCTATCCTCCATTGTCTAGAGAATGTGAAATTTAATCTGTGGTCTATCCTTTATGAAAGCTAGCATCTAATACACTCTGTGATGCAACTATTTGTTACTACTATGTAGCTACTGTTCACCATTGGCAGGGCCATCAGATTTCCCCAACTCCCAGTTTCATTTGTAGCCCTAGTGACGGAAAAATGTCTCAGGACTGCTAAGCAATAATTTTCGAGGTCTGGGAAAGCAAAAGATTTAGAAGTACCTTGTTCATTTATTTTGTTCGTTAGGATATGAAATTATCAAACAATGATGCAAAATGGGGTTTTATTCATATCAATGAGGACTTTTTCAAATAGCTAGGTAAGAAACACCTTTTTCATATGTCTCACTCCCTTCAAAATTAACTGCTGTGCTTATAACATTAACCGTGAACATCCTCATCAAGTAATTATAGCTTAAAAAATAAAAATAGCTGAAATGTAGGAAAGAGGCCAAACTAAACTGTACAGAGGAGAGAGGTTGGCTCATGTTTGAGCACTCATTCTTGTGCCTCTATTTAGAGGTACATGGTATCATTGCTTTTCATGTACTATAAATCTCATGTTCAAAATAATGCATTTAACTGTACTTCACCTTGGAGGAATAAATTGCATTTGGTAAATAATCATTTTGTGCAAAAGCTCACATAGGACAGTTATTCAACATTTTATGCAATTCACTCTTTACAAGGTAGACTATGACAAAATTTGAAACATTTCCGTATAATGGCTAAGTATGATTTTAAAATGGTTATTACATAACTAAAACCTCTGTTTTTCAAATAAATGGTGTTTTCTACATTAATATATAAGATAAACACTAAAATAGAAAAATAATAAGATACATATTCTTTCAGTACATAAATCTTGAATTTTGTTTAAGTGTGTTTGTAATGGATTACAAGTGTTTAATTTTATTCTGCGTCCCTTATGATGATTTCCAATTCTGTCACACCAAAACGCCCTTGTCCTGGGTCTAGTTACTATAAAAACACATTAACACATATATAGTACAAAAACTAAACATTCCTTAAGACTTTTGGTTTCCTAACCCCCACATTTACCCAATTATCTATTGACCCCTCAATATTTCTTCCAAATGCAGTTACAATTTACAGCAGTGTGTGAATATGTGTGCTTGTGTGTGCATATGTGAATGGGTATGTGTGGTGTCTGGCTAGATAATGATGAGCTAAGCTTAATTACTTCATTAGGCAGCAGGTCATAGATCTCGTGCTGTTTTCAGGGACTGATTAGAATTTTAAAATACTATTTTCACTTAGTGGAAACTCAATTAAATAAATAAATTCCACTAAAAAGGAGACATAGTACATTTGCTTTTGCTTTTGCCTGTTTACAATTGTTCTCGAACCTGAATTGCCGACTTTTCTGCTGTGCCAGAATAGAGTATACCTATTTTTGAAAGCACCTTCACTTTTTTGCTTCTCTAATATATTTCCCTAACATTATTCTGTCCTTCCCAAACTGTTAGTTAATATAAATTATTGTTGTATAATGAATAGGCTATATTTTTGTTTCCTTTTTTTTTTTTTGAGACAGAGTCTTGCTCTGTTCTGTTAGCTAGGCTGGAGCACAGTGGCTTGATCTCGGCTCACTGCAAACTCCACCTCGGGGGTTCAAGCAATTTTCCTGTCTCAACCTCCTGAGTAGCTGGGATTACAGGCGCCAGCCACAATGCCCTGCTAATTTTTGCATTTTTAGTAAAGATGGGATTTCACCATGTTGGCCAGGCTGGTCTTGAACCCCTGACCTCAGCTGCTCTGCCCACCTTGGCCTCCCTAACTGCTGAGATTACAGGGGTGAGCCACTGCACCTGGCTGCTTACATTTTTATATATTTATTACAGAGTGACATTAGTAGCTCTACCTAGACAATCATCACAATCTAAGGAAGGCAGAGAGCTGACTTACTCTGCTTTTAGTTACTCCTAATAAAGTTCTGAGAAGAAAGGAAAGAGAATTTAGAAATCTGGTTTTTGGTCCTGAAAACCAAAGTCATTAGATAAGTACCCTTTGGTATTTCTGCACAGAGCCAGACAACTTCTGGTTTATGTAAGCAAAGTTATAAAATTGTCCCAATACTTTCTAATTAAAGACCTGAGCATGAATTTTAGGTTTCCTAGAGAATCAGTGTTGGGTTTGAGGCACCACAGGCCACCCAGGGAAAATCCAGCTGCATCACATTTGCAGCTGTCCTATCATAGTCTGGAAAAAATATTCCAATCTTCAAAATATGTCTAGACCACTTTATTTCACTCCTATGTGATTCTTACGTGGGGAAAGGGTAAAGATAGATGGGAAAGATGGGAGTAGTAAATGAGCATTGTACATGAAAAGTCCTTTCTAAAAAGAACCTATTGATCTGTAAAGAAACTGATTTATAATTAACTGGCATAGATAGGTATACTCCTGTCATCAGTTTGTAGTGGGGCATTTTATAACCTGCCTACAAACAGAGAGCGTGTAGAAAGTCCTTTTTTCTTCCAGGGACTCAGAAACAGCCCAGGCATGATTTTAAAAGGGGCAGGATGACTTTACAATGGCTTCACTTTCCTAAGGTTATCTCTTCCCTTTTGATCCCTAGTGTCTCCATGATCCCCAGTTCTCCAGATTCTAGTATATGGCAGCCTTGCCTGGCTCTGTTCTCTCTAGCAGGACTACTCACAATTTGAGATGTATCCACTCTCCATGATTACTGTCTGGTAACTTTTCACACTGCTGATAAAGACATATCCAAGACTGGGTAACTTATAAATAAAAAGAGGTTTAATGGACTCACAGTTTCACGTGGCTGGGGAGGCCTCACATTCATGGTGGAAGGTGAAAGGATGTATTTACCCAATACCTGCACTCCCATTGTATCTAGGAAGTAACTAACTTATTTTTAATTTTACAGACTCATAGGCAGAAGAGACTTGCCTTGTCTCAGATGAGACTTTGGACTATGGAGTTGTGAGTTAATGCTGAAATGAGTTAAGGCTTTGGGGGACTGCTGGGAAGGCATGATTGGTTTTGAAATGTGAGGACATGAGATTTCGGACATGACAAGGGAGGAATAATATGGTTTGACAGTGTTCCCACCAAATCTCATCTAGAATTGTAGCTCCCATAATTCCCACATGCCATGGGAGGGACTCAGTGGGAGGTAATTGAGTCATGGGGGCAGGTCTTTCCCATGCTGTTCCAATGATAGTGAATAAGTCTCAAAAGATCTGATGGTTTTATAAAGGGGAGTTCCCCTACACAGGCTCCCTCTTGCCTGCCACCATGTAAGACATGCCTTTGCTTCTCCTTTGCCTTCCACCATGACTGTGAGGTCTCCCCAGCCAGGTGAAACTGTGAATCCATTAAGCCTCTTTTCCTTGTGAATTGCCCAGCCTCAGGTATGTGTTTATTAGCAGAGTGAGAACAGACTAATACAGTTGTCCCATTTAACACACATGAGTACATGAGTGCAGGCAGGTGTTATTAGGGTAAATGAATAGGGTTAGAGGTTAATGCTGTTAACATTGCTGTCTGCTGATAGTAAGAGAAAGTAATCTCACCTTGCTAAATAGTCCATCACCTAAAAAGCTGAACTTCCCACAGTCAGCAGAGCCTGGCATGATATCAAGAATGAGCTTCAAAAAAATAACAATACTGAGTGATGAGAATATCATTTTAAAAATGGGATGTAGAGAAATTCAGCAAAAGAAAAGATGGGAAAATGAACCAAATTAACATGTCAAGCTACTTTTGAAGTCCTAGGAGTGCTATGGTATGACTGATTTGGTCCTGAGGAGAGTATTGGGTATCAGTATAAAGTACTTTGGCTTTTCTAATATTCCTGTTATATGATTTGTCAAGGTCACTTTGTTTGGGGCTTTACAGTAGTTTTTTTTTTTTTTTAGATGAAGTCTCACTCTGTCACCAGGCTGGAATGATGCAGTGGTGCAATCTCGGTTCACTGCAACCTCCATCTCCTGGTCTCAAGAGATTCTCCTGCCTCAGCCTCCTGAGTAGCTAGACTACTACACCATGCTTGGCTAATTTTTATATTTTTAGTAGAGACGGGATTTCACCATGTGGGCCAGGATGGTCTCGATCTCTTGACTTTGTGATTGGCCCACCTCGGACTCCCAAAGTGCTGGGAATACAAGCATAAGCCACTGCGCCCGGCCCTAGAGTAGTTTTTAATGGGTAGTTTTTTTCAAATATCTCTGTACAACAACCTTTATAAATGTATTTATAAAACTAACCTGTGGCTTCAAAACAAGATAGTATAGCAGCACAGAATGTGGTTTTCCTTCCCCAAAATGAACCCTAGAGAAACTACAGACTTGAAAGAGAAACATAGGTCTGAACTAACTAATATAAAAGCAGTAAGAAAACTCCAAGGGAGAAAGCTTATGAAAGCCATTGTATAGGATAGCAGCAGCCTGGATCACAGCACCAAACACCAGTTTAGAGGGAGCTTTAAAATTCTGTTCTTAACCTTTCTCACAGATTACTTTGGGATGGACATAGTCTGCCCCATCACCAATAAATCCACAGTAACCTTCCAGGTCACTGCCATGGGGTAATATAAAAGCAGAACAATCGTCCTGCTGGAGTGAAAATATATTTCCACCACCCAGTCACATGCCATGTATAATTCCTTCACTTCTTCCCTGTCTAAACCTCCTGAGCTGGTGGGTTGTGGCTCAGGGGATAGCCTCTGTCTAGGATTATAAAGGAGATGGCTGATGCACTGCCAGTTAATCAGAACGTTGTGTAAAAATACACTATAATAGCAATATACAACTTTAAAGATAGCGATTTTAATATTATACAGTGAAGTATTAAAAGGGAACATCTACATAGAAAAAAATAAAAAAGGTAACATATAAACTACAGAGAACTAAGAGAGTTCAGCAAAATTGACAGATTCAAAATCAATCTATACAAAATCAATACTCAAGTAGAAAATACATGCAATTCAGGTAATATTCCTAAAGGTAACAGAAACTATAAAATTTCTAGGAATTAAAGAGTACCGAAGGATTTATAGAGGAAATACTCAAAATTCTATTAAAAACCTGTAAGAGAATAGAGAGATATTCTATCAACTTACAGAAGATTACAATAGCATAAAGATCTAGTTTTTCATATTAATTTATAAACTCAATGTGACTCAGATCAAAATTCCAAGTAGATTTTTAAGGTAAAACATACTCTAAAATTTTCTTCAAGAAATTAAAATTTATGATTAGTTTAAGTCAACTTTGAAAAAGAGCAAATAATAACAAAAGAATAAGGAGCAAACAAATAATAAGTAAGAAGAGACAGTATGGTACAGTATGAGACAAACAGATCAGTAGTATATAATAGGGAGGTCCAAAAAGACTTTCAAGTATAAGAAAATTATATAGGATAAAGTTGGCACTAGAAATCATGGTGACCATGAAAATATGCAGCTCAGAGTTCCTGTTGAAGACAAAGAGTTGACAGATAGCCCCAGATGCTGCCCATCTACATCCACTACCACATTCATGCCAAGGTCACACTTCTTAGAGAGTGCTTACAGCCAGGCTCTGAGCACAGTGAAGGCGTCAATTCAGGCCCATTCCCACAAGACATGGTATTCCTCTGACAGACAGCTTTCGTGTAGTAACTCTACTGGCCTGTCAAAAAGTTTTTTAGAATTTTACTGTAATTTAAGACTCTTCCTACCCAATCCTCCTTCACAGGTGTTAGAAGCTCATATCAGCAGCCTTTTTGGCCCCCTCCCCTTTATCCTTCACTGGTGTTTCCCCCCATTAATCTTTTGCATATTTTGGCCTCTGCTTCTAGGAGAACTTGAAGCAATGCTTTAAAAATGAATAGACAGATTATTGAATAGATATAATTGGGAAAATTGCCTCCCATATAAAGAAAAATATAATTGTATCCCTAATATAATAATTGCAAGTGAATCTCAGATGTATTAACATTTAAAGAACAAAGGCATAAGTAAAAACTTAAAGAAGATAATGTCATCTAGGACTAGTGAAAGACTCTTTAAATAAAACTACAAAAGCACAAATAAGGCAAAGTTACTAATTTGAGAACCTCAAAATTAAGGACTTCTGTTCAGTGAAGGACACTGTGGCATGGAGTACCTCAAATATATTCTCCTCTGTCTCTAACCCTAACAGATTTTCTTAAATTTAGGTGGGAATATGGCCACCTGAATAAATGACTATATTCATCAGCCTCCCTTGTAGCTAGAAATGACCCTATGACTATTTTCTAACCTATGAAATGTAAGCAGATTTCCAACAAAAGTGTGTACCTTCAGTGTTGTGACATTAAAATAAAGGGGCATGCTCTCTTCTTCCTCTTTTCCCCTTCCTAATGGCTGATGAGAGCCACCTGGCCCTATGTTGCGAAACCAACACACTAGAAATGGTGGAATAACAACACAAAGGATCACTTCCTTCTACATTGTCACTTGAGAGAAAAAAACTCTTTCTTTCTGAGCCACTGTTAAAATCAGATTCTACTACAAATAACAGAGCTGCCTCCTAAATAATATAAACACAAGGACAAAGTTAATGGACAGGTCACAGGTTAGGTGTTTACTGGCAATGTCTAAAATCAAGAAGATAAAAATCTAAAAGATGCAAAAGAAAAATCTAGTGCAAGCAAGCAAACAAGAAAATAAAATAAAAATAGGCAAAAGCTATTAACATGCAATTCACATAAGAGAAAATCCAAAAGACTAAAAAACATATAAGGAGACACTAAATTTTATTAATAATTAGGAAATCAAAATTAAAATAATAATATATCACACCCATTAAATTGGCCAATACTGAGTAATGCTAAGAATTGGTAGTGATGTAAGGTTATAGGGACATTCTTGTGCTTTTGGTAGGAATGTATACACAACTATCTTTGAAAGCAATTTGGCAGAGCCTAGTTAAATTAGGTATGCATATTTCCTTTGTCCTAGTAATCCTACTCCTGGGTAGATATCCCAGAAAAATTCTTACAAAGGTCCCAAAACAGATACATAAAAGACAGAATTTCAGGGATGTTTCTGGTAATAAGGAAATGGAGATAGTGTAGGTCTCTCTCATTGATGGAACAGGTAAATAAAATGCAGCCATTGAAAGCAAAATATTTCTAATGTATATAATATGTAGATATTAAAAATAGTGCTGAATAAAACAAGAAACAGAATATTTAAAGCATTCGATCATTATGTAAATTAAAAATTCATGTCTACAAATATGATATAAATCAAAAACATTTTATAAATAAATAAATATTTATTTCACAAAAATAGACACAGTAAGACCCCACATTAGAATGGTTGAAGAATACGGATAAAATTAAAAATAAATAAATAAAACAACAAAGAGGCCAGGCATGGTGGCTCGCCTGTAATCCCAGCATTTTGGGAGACTGAGGCAGGAGGATCATTGAGCCCAGGAGGTTGAGACCAGCCTAGGCAACACAGGAATACCTGTCTCTACAAAAGATAAAAATAAATTAGCTGGTTGTGGCGGCCCATGCCTGTGGTCCCACCTACTCAGGAGGTTGAGGTAGAAGGATCACTTGAGCCCAAGAGGTCTAGGCTACCGTGAGCCATCATTGCACCACTGTACTCCAGCCTGGACAACAAAGCAAGAGCCTGTCTTGGAAAATACTAATGAAATAAAAATAATAATAAAATAAAACAAAAAAGAGTCACTGCATAGACTAGTGATGACAGTGTGCTATACACTAAATAAAACTAGTTCAATCTTCTGCACTCCAACTCCAAAAAATAAATCATTAAACAAAATAAAATTTATACAAATAAATTCCAACAAAATTAAATCTGCCTTTCTTTAGTATATGTATTATTGTTTTCTTTGTATAGTCATTGAGGTATTTTCCTTATATAACAATCAATCCTGTGAATCCTATAAGAATTAATTTCACATTAATTTTCAAATTAATTTTCACAGGGCTATAACCTAGGGAATTAGCCGGAGAATAGCAGTGGTTAGGAATATGACAGATATGAAGGAAGGAATGGTACATGTTATTTTATCTTCTTGAAAATAAATCTACCTTCTCTCTGAATGTGTGATTTATTTTAATACTAGCCTAAAAAAGAAATGGAAAGGACGTGGGGAAGTTGATATGGTTCGGATCTGTATCTTCACCCAAATCTCACGTTGAATTGTAATCCCCAATGTTGGAGGTTGGGCTGGTGGCAGGTGACTGTATCATGAGAGTAGTTTTTCACAAATGGTTTAGTACTATACATTTGGTACTGTCCTCACTATAGTGAGTGAGCTCTCATGAGATCTGGTTGTTTAAAAGGTGTGGCATCTCTTCCCTCTTTCTTTTGCTTCTGCTCTGGCCAGGTGACATGCCTGCTTCTCCTTCACCTTCTGCTGTGATGTAAGTTTCTTGAGGTCTCCCCAGAAGCCAAGCAGATGCAATCATGCTTCCTGTACAGCCCAAAAAACTGTAACCCAATAAAAGCCTATTTTCTTTATAAATTACCTAGTCAAGTATTTCTTTATAGCAATGTAAGAACAGACTAACACAGGAGAACCACCACAAAAAAATGAAAAGAAAGATGGCTAGTAAAATAAGTGCCTGGCTCTTCTATTCCATGTAGACTCTATGTCTTTAGGGTTAAGACAATAAAAATAACTGAGTGTGGAGCTCAGCTTTGAATCAATGGAAAATCCAACCATTTACCAGAATCCTTTTATGATCTGTCTTCTTCTTGGTCAGCCAACTCTTCTGCTAATAGGTTCTTAATGCTGTAAGCCAGAATTGCTTGACTCTCCATGCCCAATAGCCCTATGGATGTCTGTACTTATTTCCTATTTGGAATTAATTCATATTTGTATTTTCAAAAGTGGATTCAGCCTTGTTATTTGCATCTCACTTTGGCAATTCCTTACTATACAATATTTAAAAAAAAACTGCTTTGACTTGCTAACAGGACACCTTCTAGGCCCTGTGGAGTAGAGAAGCTCCATGAGATCTGTGTTCCCTGCAGTAAAAATGGCCAAGTGTTCAACACTTGGATAGGGGAAACTAACTTCTCTGTCTTGAAAAAGGGAAATCTAAAACTAATCCTCATTCCAGGTGAAGAAGCACTAATGTATTCACTCTATTAGAGCAAATGGATGAAAAAGCAAAAACTATAGTAACAACAACAACAACAACAACAACAACAAATGTCTAGGGCAAAGAGGATCATGGCCACAGCAGAGAAATAAAAAGGATAACAGCTACAGTGTGGCTATAAATGCTCAGTATATTTTTTAATAAAATATATTCTACAACCACAACCAGCTTCACGGACATGCAACCAGTACAGTCTCACAGGGTTCCATATTCAGAAGGACCCCACCTGGGGTTTAATGCTCTGGGATGGCCAACTTGAAACTCTCCCAGCTCTGACTTGCCACTGCTCCCATCTCTTCCTGAGGTAACTACCAGTTCGAGTTGACTGGAAAAGGCCATATTTCCTTCCCTCAACCTTTCTCATTCCTTACCTCCACACAGGAATTTGGGTACAGGAAGGGTCCAGGTTAGGTGTTCATCTCACTGTGTCTCTGGGTGTCAGAGCAGCAGTGCAGTGTGTGACTCCATGAGATCTCTCACCCAATGTCACTCACGTATCAAGTGAGGCCTGGCACTGGATGCCCATCAGCAGTAACTTGGGCAACACACCTACGGGTAGAGGAAACTAACTTCTGTGTCCCTGGCTATGGCTCCAAAATTTCATTTTGCTCTGGGTCCTGCAAACTACATAGCCAACTTGGCCTAAATCCTTCCAAGATCAGGATCATATTGAAAGGAAATTTTGGGGGTATTGGCAAGAAGCTTATCAAGTATTGTGAATCTATGACTGTTTCTCTATGTTTCAGCTTCTTGACGTTCTTACTATGGGTCCCAGTGCCAATATTATACTGGCCCTTGGGGTGAACTCCTCCCTCCTACCATGTAGATTTAAGAAATCCTCTTCGTTGCCTTTTGTGCAATTGGACAAAGCCAGAAATTTCAGAAGTATTTGTTAAATGTTGAAGAGAACAAAAATAATAATAAACACAGAATGCACAGGATATAGAAATGGTCCATCTGACAAAGAGAAAACTGTAGTCCTAGGATAGCAGGATTGTTCTTAGAAAGCCTACAACTCAACCATGCCACATAATAGCCCATTCTACTCCCCTTATCTCCCCACAAACTTTCCCTTTACATATTTTTTAATTCTTTCAAGCAGTTCTAGTTTCTTCTCAGAGTAACCTATCTATTACCAGGGTAACTTATACTAGGAATTAGTTATATTTCAAAGGAAACCCTGCCTTCTTAAAAACAAACAAAAAAAGTAGTTTTAACTTTACAGACCTTCCATATAGCATAGCCATATTATAATAAAGTAGAAAACTATTTCATTCATGTATAAGGAAATAAGTGATATAGAAACAAGGATATCATTCCCTAATAGTGGACTGCTAGAATATTTTTGTTCTTGTCTCAAATTATCTACAGTTAAACAATAATGTAGTCACAGGATCCATTGAAAAAGTAACACAGATTTTAGTGGCCATGCAAAGAAAGTAACATGTTCAAGCTTCTCTTTAAAGCCCTGACATTCAACTATGTTCCAAAAAGTTTTGTTGTATTGCTTTAATTCTTGATTAGTTTTCTAATAAGCATGATGTAATTATAATAGTATTTGATGGTTTTATTTTTCTCATGGATGTTATAGCTTGCTAATTTGCTTTCGTATTTTTTTCTCATACAATTGGTTGATATATAGCTACAACAGACTTTTTGTGCCAGCTTATATCACAAAAGGCAAAGCCCTGCCAACTAATAAATAAATTACCTTAGGCTAGTAAATCCATAACTTTTGGATTTCACAGGATAGTAATTTTTTTTTTTTTTTGAGACAGGGTCTCACTCTGTCATCCAGGCTGGAGTGCGGTGGTGCTATCACAGTTCACTGCAGCCTTGACCTCTCAGGCTCAAGCAATCCTGTTACCTCAGCTTCCCAAGTAGTTGGCAATACAGATGCACACCACCATGTCTGGCTAATTTTTAAATTTTATATAGAGACAAGGTCTCCTTGTATTGTCCAGGCTGATCTTAAACTCCTGGGTTCAAGCTATCATTCTACCTCAGCCTCCCAAAGTGCTGGGATTACAGGTGTAAGCCACCATTCCCAGCCACTGGCAAATATTTTTAGAATGAAGGTGAAACTGATAAACTATTGCCAATGTTTTATTTTATCAAGTAAAAAGCAGCGGAAAATAAAACACAATAATATTATTTCACAAAAGAAAGGATATTTTAATACTAAAAGAGGTCCTTTAACTGAAGAAATGAAGCTATGAATTCACTCCATTCTCATTTCATTGGGGAACACTGAAGACAAACATCAAAGATCATCACTGGTATTAAGGTAAACTTTAGACAAACTAAATTTAACAGAGTCTAATTGAGCAAATAATAATTTGTGAATTAGGCTGCACCTCCTAAGCAGAATAGGTTCAGAGCAACTAGACAGAAAAAGAAAAGTGACATTAACGAAAACTATGGGAAGTGAGGTATAGAAACAGCTGAATTGGTTACAGCTCATTTGAACAGTTGGCAGCCTGTGAGTGGTTCAAATATAGCAGCTGTGATTGGCTGAGACTCGGCTACTTACTATAAGAGCACTTCCAATCTCTGTACAATGCCAGCTAGGTTACAATTCACTATGTACAAAGAAACCTTTAGGCTAAACTTAAACTATGTAAGGAGGCAGCTCTTGGCTAAACTTAACACTGGGCAATCTCCTGAATCAGAGGTTGGCAAAAGTGTTGAATTCTTAATAAATATTTCCCTCCAAACTTTTCAACTACTTTAAATATTTCCGTAATTTTTATGAACTCATAGATATGACAATAAACAAGATTCAACAATGCACTCTATTGTTTTTCAAAGCTATTTTAAATAGAAAAACCTTTGAAGTAAACATTTCATTATACTTCTTTTTTTCTTGTTACTATTAAGAACAGTAAGTAAAGTGCCATTGTCTTCTCTTGAATTCACCCAGAAGTTTTTTTCTGTCTTGTGCTCTTTGCATCCCAAACTTTTCTTTATAAAACAATAGAATGCCATATATTACATGTTTGAAACATATTATGCATTATTTTTAATACCTATGGCATTCCTTGATAACTAATGGCCTAATTTGACAAAGTCAGCCTCTAGTCTCATCACTTGATATCAATATGAATGTCTTCTTCTCTTTACAAGGCTCTCTTACAGATATAATTTATTTTGCAAAATATTCTTTACATACATACATACATACATACACAAATACACACACATATACCTACAGATAAAAATGTGTTGGAAATTTTAAAAATTCTGATGGGGCTCTTTACTTAATAAATTTTGTGTTCCTATATGTATTTTAAGCATGTCTATCTAGAAATTTGTTGTTTCCTATGCAGAAAATAAAACACTATATAGAATTAATGAGAAACTCAAACTTGACCCTCACACTTCATTGCATAATAATCAATGTAAGATATTAAAAGGAAGTATCTATTATATCAAAACAAAGGACATTATTCTGATAGCTGTTGGGTCTAAAATACAACATTTGACTTTCAAAGCAAGTAAATCAGCAGAGCTCCAAACAGGGGACTCGACCAACAAAGGATCATGAAGTTAAAAAGTCTCTGTTAATCAATGACAAATTTAGTACTTGTTGCTACAATTACAAAGATAATAGTTCCTTTATGTCAGTGCCTTTGGTTTTGCAGCTGTAAAATAGCTTTGAAATTCAGCATTTCAAGGAATAGAAATTAATAGGAGGTCATTTCTACCAGAGAAATTTTAGGGGCCCATCCTCTCTAATCATCATTAAAAACTAAATCTGTAGGAGAAGAGGCACTTTACTGATTGTCAAGTGGAAGCTATTATTCATTTGATGAAGCTCTTGGCACCGTGCCATTGATTCTGCACTACAGCCTGCTGCTTGTTCTCCTTCATCTCGTGCAATCAGGGTTGTTTCTGCCTGCCAGGAGCTATTTATAGAGTAAGGGGGGAGAAAAGCTGATATGTTCTCCTTCTTGAAAAACAACTTTCAAACTTTGTAAGTACAAATCTGTTTTCCTTGCCACCAGACTGTGTCTGCTTTTTCTGTCAATGTAGAAGATAAGGAAGCTGACTTCAGGACAACTGCCCTTTCTAATAATGATGATGAGATTTGATTGAGTCACAGGCTACACTCACATTGCCTCTAACTCGCCCAGGATTAATATTCATTGAAATTATATACACCGTCCTATGTTCATAGTGTAATTTTGTCATTTCTATACTTTGTGCCAGTTCCCATTCTGTATCTTAACAATTTTTGGAAGACACTCTGTACTTTATTATTAAAAGCAAATATATTTAGGCCAAAAAAGCCCTCAAAATATGAATGTAAGGAAATATTTGGGGGCTTGATTTTGTTTTTGTTTTTTTTTTTTTTTTTTGAGAGCTGGTTTAAACTGAGTTAACAGGTTTTGGTGAAATTGTTCTTTCTACACGTACAACAAAATTGACTTTCATAAATTTACTTAAAAGACACATAATCTTAAGGTGATATAAACCTTTCTTATTCCAAATTTACCCACGATTTGAACACAGTACCCTCAGTGTTATTTGCAAGCATTTTCACTGTCTTGCATTGCAATTGTGAACATATTTTTAAATCTAAACTCTTCAGAATCTTTATTTTTAAAAAAGTTTCAGGTCTTAATCTTAGCAGTTGCAAAAACCATGTAAAATATTTTATCCTCTAAAATAATATCTAGAGAAAATATAAACAAATAGTAGTGTGCATTCAATATACGTATCATTAAGAATAGCAATAGCAACACTTCTGATTGCTAAAATTTAATGGAAAGGAATCATATATATTTAGAATTTTAAAAAGACTAAACTTTAAAAATACATAAAAATGTCAAAATTATATGGCCGTGGATTGTCTGATGCCAATTCTTTTGAGAAATTTAGTTGGTGACTCTATCAAATGTTAGTTTAACAAGAGGCATTTTTTTTTAAAGTAGCTATAGAAGGTCTCTAGTAAATGTTTGGTTACAAACAGAGTATTGAAGACTCCCTTAAATTGTATTTAAAAATACAATAGAGGATTAGTCAGAGCAGTGTAGTCATTCTTAGAAGAATAACTTGAGAGATCACAGTGGGAAACAGATCAAGGATTTTATTTGTTTTGTTTAAAATTCATAGAACACCTACTTTTCAACATCCCTTTTAGACTGTGATATTTTCAGCATCCAGGCTTGCAGCAGTGGCCAGAATAGCATGTTTATTTGCATAGTACGTTTTCTCCTAAAACCTGCATGCCTGCCACTAAGACATTTATCTAGAAGAAGCCAAGATTAAAGTAAATTAAATAGCTATAGAATATAAAGTGAAATTATGTATCATAAAGCCAAGTAGTTGTAGACAGACAATTGAGATAGTAAGAAAATAAAAAGTTCATTTGACTTTGAATTTTTGAAAGTAATTCTTCATGGCCTGAACTTCTAGATAATCTACCCCTTTTCTCCTTAACTTTTAGTTCTCAAAACCTTTATCTGTATTCTTTCATTCCACACAATGAAGAAACTGAGGCACTTTTACAATGGGACTATTAAATCTCTGCCACTAATTTGACTGACTACCACTGGGCCTCTGAAGGCTAGGCTACTGAAGCTAATCATTATCACAAACATTTTATAATTCACTCAACAAGTATTTATGCAGTATTATGTGAATATCATCATTCTGGTTGTTGAGATACATTGGGAAAGAAAAAACCACAAAAATTTTGTATACTCATTGAATTTATATTCCAAAACAAAGATCAATATAAAAAAAATTGTCTTTATGAACATAGTCCTACGTTTCTCATAAATAAACATTAAATGAAGAGAGATAAGTACATAACAGTTACAGTTCTTGAGCATGACCATATATGCGAAGTACTATATCAAATAATTTTCCATGCATTATTTCATTTAATCTCATTTAATCTTATTCTTCAAAAAATCCCCATTATGTTGATAAAGAAATGAATATTTCAATATAATATTAAAATACTTGCTAAGCTTATAGAGATAAAGGGAAGATTTAACACATTCCATTTTTTTTCTCTCTCTCACCTATAAGAATAGTCATTCCAGGCAAATCTTCTACTGAGGACTTAGTATTATTTACTCAGCAAATATTAAAAGTGACTAGTATGTGTCAGGCATTGTTTTAAACACAATATATTCATGAATCAAAAGGGACAAAGTCCTGTTTTATGCAGCATAAATCCTTATTGTAGCAGACAGACAATAAAAATAAAAAGTAAGCATATATGTATTATGTTAGAAGGATAACATTAATTCACTGGGAAAAGAAAGTCCAACTTTTTTTCTAATAACTTGAGTTTGAGTTCTTAAGTTAGAGGGAAAGAAGACTTTTTACCTCAATTTTAATAATTTTTTTTTTTTTTAAAAAGAGCCCAGAGACCTGTGACCTAACAAAGCACACCAAAGAGTAACTGTTAAAGAAGAACACACAATGTAAGAAAGAAGTGACTTCACACTGACCCTAACAGACACCTGTTTTCCACTACCTTGGAGAGCTGGACTTGTCATTTTGACCATGAGGAGCTTGCAGATAAAGGGCAAAGCAGGGCGTCAGTAATTACCCATCTGGAGTACAACAAACACACGTAAATCACTAGAAAATCATGTGTGGTTTGGTGACATTTCTCTATTTTTGTTTCCGCTGACTGGCATGCCAAACCTCAGACACCAAAATGACTAAAGATGGGGAATAAATACCCATCATTAAATTTCTAGTAGTTTAATAATTATCCCTCTTCCTGAGGACATGATTAAACCTCATACAACAGCAAAACTCCAACAAACTAAGTGGCTTGGCATCAGAGGTGAAGGGAAAGTAAATGTGAAAGAGAGAAAAAGGGCGAAAATAAAGAAAATGAAAGAAAGGAGAGGGAAGAAAAGGCATTGACAACAAATAAAGGAAAATCTCTTTGGTGGTTATTCTCAACCACCTTTTAGCTTAAAACTATCACCCACAGGCACTAAACAAAGTGATTTAGCAGCAATTTGGATGTCTACCTCATTCCCACCATTCCAGGAGATGGAACAAGCTTACTCTACTGGTACCAAAAAGTGCAGAAACACAGAAAACATAATACCACACTAATGCCAAGCCTTCTAGGGGCAAGGATAAGGTAGATCTTTTTAGCAGAAAAGGGGTGAACTTTGTCTCTCCCTGCAGTACCAACTATATTTCATCAATATTGCTTCCTCAAGAGAGAAAAAAAAAATGGAATCTATCTCTAAATACTATGTTAAGTGGTCCCAGAGTTATAATTGGCTCAAATCACAGTCACAGTTCCTTAGGATCAGGGATCCCCAAACTACGGCCCCCTGAGGCCATTTATCTGGCCCCCGCCGCACTTCAGGAAGGGGCACCTCTTTCATTGGTGGTCAGTGAGAGGATCCTGTGCTCCTGGAGTACTGTATGTGGCAGTGCCGCAAAACGCGGTGTGGTTCACATACAGTCCTACTTCCGGTGACGTGGGACGCTCCAGAAGCGCGTTATATGATGCACATCCGGTCTGCGGCTGCGGCACCCCACATCACCGGAAGCAGTGTGAAATAACAGCAGAAAAAAGGCAAAGTACTATAACCATTACTACACGGTACAATGGCCCCCATACTCCCCCAAATGTACAACAATATAATGGCCCCTATAACCTCCCTTTGCCCAAAAGTTTCCCCCAACATTACTACACACCATGTTTCCCCTATTATAAGACCCTGTCTTATATTAATTTTACCCCCAAAAGATGGGGGCTGTCTTATTTTTAGGAGGTGTCTTATAATAGGGGAAACATGCAGCAGTGGGCTTCCCACAGAAGAGGCCCACCACTGCTGCAGATGTCCAGGACGCTGTATACACAGTGTCACGCTGTATACACAGCTGATGACCACCATCCCTGTATACAGCACTGGAAGCGGTGCTGGGCCTGTAACACTGTATACCGCTGTCTGGGATAGTGGAGGCAGCAGCGCTGGCTGTGAAGTGTGTCACACCTTGCATAGTCTGGCCCTCCAACTGTCTGAAGGACAGTGAACTGGCCCCCTGTGTAAAAAGTTTGGGGACCCCTGCTTAGGATCGTTGAAAACTCAAAATAGTTTTTTATCAATGGAGCATCCAGGTAGTCTCAGGAAAAAAAAATCTTAATTACTGACTGGGACTAAGAGAAGAAAATTGGCTACAAGATGATGAGAAATCTCATTTGTAATATGATCCAGGAATTACATATTAACTAAGGTCAAAGTCAATCCTCCTTAAATGGGTTCCTTCTCCATCTTTCCTATTTATAAACTGAAAATATCCTAGCAGGTCAACTCCAGAAACTATGTCTATATTCCTCACTAGTGTAACTCTAGGTCCTAGAACAATGCCTAACAAATAATAGCACTTAATAAGTATTTGACCAGAAAAATCCAAATTAATAAATTTATTAATATTTATTAATATTATATTTTACCTCACAGGAGAAAAGTGAGGTAAAATATATCTAAATTATATCATTTTGATATAATTAAACATTTCCTTGAGTTCAGTAGGTACTCTGCAAAGGCAAAATGACTCAAATTCACTGTATTGTATGCTTTATTATTTACTTTTATATATAACTTTTTCTTTTTAAGTAAAAATATATGCTACTCTGGTCAACATATAAGTACAAGCAAGGTAATATTTATTGAATCACAAGGACTGGCATGTGCCACATGATGCATATGCACTATCTCATTTATTTTTCAGGGCACTCTAATAAAGTAAACATTATTAATCCCCTTTTTAGAAAGAAAGAAACATAAACTTACAGAGATTAACTAATTTGCTTAAGGTTACATAACCAGTAAGTGGCAGAGTTCAGATTTAAACCCACACCCTTCTGATTTCAACGTTCATACTCTTTCCTTCTATTATATCAAATTGGCAGAGAAAAACATATTCAAGCCACAAAATCAAGCATCTGTCTGTCAGATTAAAAAACTTCTTCTCCAGCTTGAGATACGTCTGAGCTAGCATGTTTGTGTTTTCATTATGATAATCCCAGCAAAGGAGAAAAATGCCAACTGAGTCCAAACACCAAAATATATTTTATTTAGATATTTTATTTTATAATAATATGCTAAGAAATTGCTCTTCTTTCAAATGGGTGATTTTATTATAAATGCTTATTTCTTTTTGTTTTAGCTTGACTTATCTTTAGTCAGATCAATCAGAAGAAAAGACACAATTTAAAGAAAATCACAGATGGAATTAAAAAAAAATACAAAGAAAAAAGAATTGGAGAGATCCTGAGCAGCATCCTGGTAAATCCAGTGATGTCCACCAAGGAAGACATAAAAAACAAACCTTTCTTGATGAATACCAGTTTCCTGGAAGTGGGCAATTATGCTCTTCTCATCCAGAAAGTTACTTAGAAAAGCCAGCATGACCTTCACTTCAATCTCCCATGAATAAGCTCTGGAAGACATCCATGAAAGTGTAATCCTATATGAAATTGAACAATCCTGTAGTAATTAGATTGATTATGAATTTAAGTCTTAGGGGAAAAGGTCTTATGCTGATAAGTGAAGCAAAGATTATTGGTGTTTTAACTATTCATATTACCTGCACATAGATATTGCACACACCACTGAATAAATAATTACCAGAGTTGAAAACTAAAGGCAGAAGTCTTTTGTATGATACAGAAGTGCTAGTATGTCTGTGTGTGTCTTTCTTGGAAAGAAAAAAAAAATCCTCAGAAAAGGAAATGGCTTATTTTTAACTGGTCTATGTAAAACTCCTTAAAATAAACATGTGTTGAGTTAAAGAAGAAATTATTTTGTAAAATTTATAAAGAAAAATCATTTTGATAAACTTTTGGCAGCCTCAAACTACTTTAATGATCTGATCAAAGTCTGAGCACTGGTATTGGAAATCTTTATACGTAAAACTCTGCCAAAAGCAGGTTTGAACTAATGTTCATGAACATAAATAAGCAGAATTATTACCTACCAGAAAGTGGTCTAAGTTACCAGTCTGTACTGTGTCTCAGTCTTTCTCACCCTAAAATAGATTTTGTAAGCAATTCATTTCTAAAATAAGATATTATAAATCATATTTGTTCTACACATAGGCAATTACCACCTATGTGGTTTCTTTTGAGCGATAGAGTCCATGTGTCCCAAATATCATCTTTCTTATACACATACCACTCTCAAACTAAAAACTCACCAGTAATGATACTTCTTTGGTCTAAGATGTAGTATATGTTAACTGTCCATATAAATATCTATCCTTGCCTTTAAGAACATAGTTTGAGAGAAACTGAGACTATTTCAATAAGGGAAAGAGAACAATTTTTAATATCCATAGAAAAAAATCAGATGACTGAATACCAGTTAAATAAGCAAAGATTCTAGACAGCGTGACAGTAGCAAGTTAAAGGTTAATTTTCCTAAAATAATAACATAATTAATCTAGCTCACCTTACCTAAGAAGTTTAATGCATGCAAAGTTCTCTGAACCCCTTGGAAAAAAGCCACAGAAATAGAGTTAGTAATTATAGCTACATCTCCTACTGCCTGAACAAGTTCTGGCTAAAAGTCCCATGAGCTCATTCAGATCACCAGACTACCATTTTAGTAAACCAAAAGTAAAACTTCTCACATGCTAGTCCAGGAGCCAAAGAGTTAAACGCAACCTGCAAGGGATCTCATTCCAACCAGGATTCAACTTGGGTAGTATAAGAACCTGTTTCAAATATTTTTAATGGGCATCTTTTAGACACTTAAAGGAGAAAAATATTAATAAATTATCTCCAAACCCTACTACTATTATGCAAAGAATGAAAAGACTGCCACCTGTCTAGGATTTGAGTTTCATAGGCATGTTTACTACATCAAAGTATCACGTGACAAGCTTTGAGCAAAGACAGTCAAGATCAAGAGACTTACACATTTTAAATAAGATGTTAAAATTACAACATAAAAAAGGATCAGAACTTCTCTTTATTCATTCACAATTCTGAGGGCCCTTAAGCGAGTTAGGCTTAAATTTACCGTATGTCTAGGAAAAGGCTCATTGTGTCAAAGGAAAATTAAGGAGTAACAAATGTATTTCATAGAGCTTTATAAATTAATAAAAGTTTTCTGCCAGGTGCTTTGAGATTCGAAGATTAAAGGCAACTGTGAAGCCACATAAAGCATTCACATTCCCTAATGCTGTGAGAATATGAGAAACTTTCTCAGCTGTTGTCAAATACTTTTTTCCATATTTGTTTTCTTCTGGTGCTATTTCTACCAATTAAAACAATAACACCTTACATTTAAATTAAGCTTTAAAGATTACAAAAAGACATAAATGTTATCTTTTTTGATCCTTACATATATTCTGAAGGTAGTTGTTTTTCTCTTAAAATAGATGAGACAATTAAGATAAAAAGAAATTTAGTGATTTGCTCAAGATTACATAGAGGTAAGTAGCAGAACTAAGTGTCAAACCCATGTCTTTGGATTCCACGTTCATGACATTGTCCCCAACCAACCTAGATTTATCTACCAGGTGATGATATAAACAACCTCCTGATTTCACAAGGAAGACATTCTAGTCAGAACTGTTAAAATACTTGATTCTACTATTAAGGCAAATTATAGTAATTTTCATCACTGACAGCACAGTGAAGGTGCAAACTACAACTCTTTTACATGATGCACACTAAGCAAATTGATTAGAGATTTCATGTTGTTTCTTAATCTGCCTAAGTGTGGCCATCTTGCTTATGGAAGGTTTGTTGTTGTTGTTGCTTAATTTCTGGACCTGAACTTGTGAAACTGGGCTTCAGCAAATTTCAGGACTTTGTGTTGATGCAATCCACATGTAGTGTGCATAAAACTCTGCCTAGGCCATAGCTCCAGGGGGCAGGTGGTTCCTTTGATCTTTATAGTTGTAAAGGAAACATTTGGTAATTAGACTTAAAAAGTACCCTGGAGAAAAACAGGAAGGCATTCATACAATGACTGTGAAACTCATTTTTCTGCCTAAATCTCATTCTCCCAGCAGTAACAGAGTCTGGATGAGAATTCTGAGGATAGAAGGAACTTGAGAGGTAATTGTTAGATTGGTTCTTGCAATAACAATAAAAATAGAGGTAAAAAATCAAAAATAGCTATTTATATCACAGCTTACAACAAAAGCTTCCATAGTAGTACATTTCAGTTAGACTTTACTGGGTAACAAACCACTCCCAAACCTAATGGCTTTAATAAAAATTGCTTTACTGCTTTTCACTATTCTGAGGGTTTGGTTGGGTGGTTCCTCCATTGACCTCACCTGCACTTTGCATTTACTCATGTTCGGTGTTCTCCTTGAGGGTCAGCTATGGGGTCTATAGTCAGGGTGGGGAAATAGATTTCACCTGGTGATGGCAGAAGTCACATTGCATAAGTTTATGGATACAAGAGGCCATTTTTTTTTAACATTCTATCATACCACAGGTACACAGAATCATCTGTTTTGAAACAAAATACTGATAACGGGTCTTACTTCTAGAGACTCATTTAAGTTGTCTGGGGTGAAGCTCAGTCATCAACAGATTTAAAAGCTCTCCAGGTGATAAAGATTAAGCCAGAATTAAGAAACCAGCTTTATATTTCAGTGACTTAATTTCTGCAGTTGCAGAATGAGTGAAAGTACTTTGCAGTAAGAATTTCATACAAATGCAAATGATAAAGGGTAACATAAAATGGAAAACAAAAAGAAGACAGAAAAGTATTGAAACAAAGTTAAAAAAAAAAACAGGACAGAGACACTGTCTCAGTCAAAACTAGCTATATTTGTAGTTTGTTGTATTCATATATATAGAGATATGCTTAAATATTTTATTATAAAATCCAGTACACAGTTCACTCATTGTGTTGTTTTAGTGTTTCTCAACTGATACTTCGTGTTTTCCCTCTACAACAGGGGTTCTCAACATGGGATGAACCTAGGCAGTTTTTTAAAGAATACTGACAGATGCATAAACCCAAACTCAAGAATTCTGATTTAATTGTCCTGAAATGCAGGTCCAGTATCAATTCTTCAGGTGTTTCTGTTGTGAAATCAACATTCAGAACTGCTGCTCTAAGATGTCATGTTAAACAAAACTTTTCAAGTATTCTTAAGGAGTGTTTGGCAATGACCCTGATAAATCAATACTATGTTCTCTCTTAGGCTTCTAAAATAGCTCTATGAGGGCAGAACTATATCTTGTTCAACTATGTATCTCCACATCCTGGTACAATAAGTGGCATAAGACATAAACCAGTAATTGATTTATTGAATTAGCACCCCAACCTACTGTTATGTGAATTTGAGTGGTGAGTGAATATGCAGCAGTTTCCAGAAATACCTTGAATTCATGAAAAACTTACTGAGAAATCTACTGTTGCCAAAAGCTGTGCCAGTTGCTATATATATATATATATATATATATACACACACACATATATATATATATATATACACACACACATATATATACATATATATATTCATTGTATTTATGCCAAACCATTGAAAAAATGCAATTGACAGTTATATTCAGGGTAAGCCAGTAACTGCAAAATCTTGTATCGTTTGACTACCCGAGTATTAACTGAAATAGTAGTCCCCATCAGACACAGGCAGAGTTTATATAGTGAAACTACTTAAAACAGAGTTTATTAACAGCCAATATTCCTAAACTCCATAGCACTGGAGCGATCTGCCCAATGAAATGAGTCTCAGGCACCCTAGTCCAATGCCAAAAAACTGTCTTTTTTATTCTTAATTACCTTTTACCTCCCACATTTGCTCTTTACTCCCTACTGTGTTCTAGTATCTGTTGAATTCCTAAATCCTGTCTTAAATTTCTGTTCCTGACAATGTTTAGCTTTGGAATTTTGCTTCTCTAGTTTCAACCCTCCATCCTCTCTATAATACAGTTTAAACTGATTCCCTGACTTTTTTACTTTCAGTCAATATCCAGAAAATGATGCCAGTGTACATCTAGACATGGGGCACTATCCATGATGTCCCACTGGCCTGTACCCCATGCAAGGTTTCCCTCTCATCCCCAACCCACAAAGCTTCAGGTAGGAAAAAAAACAGACTAAGCACTCAAACTCAAAATCTTCAATATTTTCATGACTTATTTTCAATTCCTCTAGTCTCCCTACTCGAAGGACTGAAAGAGGAAATCAGGAACCCCTCACCTTGACTAAAATTTATAGACCAATGGTCCAAAAGTCCCTGTGTTAAGATCAAACTAGCAATATTTTGATGTACTTCCTCAACAAGCAGAAGCCTAATATCCTGGTGTACTTCAAGGATCAATATATGTTATTTATCTAGTCTCCTATACCCCAGTGTGTGGTATAGGAGACTAGATAAATAACATATATTGATCCTTCCTGTATCAAGAGAGTATACAGACGCAGGAGACTTCACAAATCAAGGTTTCCAAACTAATATTGGGCATTCTCTTAAATAAGAGAATTAATAAATATGGGAATGCTGAATTTAGCAAAATCAAACTGATTTATTTAGTGGAGGTCTTCATAGAGCTTTTATATATACTGTGATTTTCTAGCACCAGGTGGCTCCTAATGCTGCAAAATCAGTACCGATGATTTGAAGAATTCTGTGAATTCTCACTAGCCAGCCCAGATCTGGAGATGAGTAAACTGAAATTATATCCTTTTATCTCTTTTTATATCTCATGATTGGTTGGGAAAAGAGGGTAGGAGGTACAGGTGGAGAGGGATAGATTAGACACTGGGAAAATTGGAGAAATGTTTAAGGCAACTAAATAGAAACAAAGGGTGTGGGGCTCTTAATTGGGGGAGTTACAAAAGCCCTAGGTTATCTCCTTACCATGAGAAGAGAATATATTTGTGATAAGGTAAAGTTAACTTTGATACAGTATATTTTATAAAATCTCAGGAGAGCAAAACTTCATACAACACTGGCTGAACTCTAATCAATTCCAGAAATCTTTCGATGCACTCTAACTGCAGAAAAATGGATGTAAGACAAATCACCCAGCCCAAAAATTGAGCTCAGAGGGAAAAACAAACTAAAATTTAAAAAAATTCATTTACAGCATATGTCTAGAAAAATGATAGCTTTGTTAAGCATAAGCAATATTTTGTGGAGGTAAATAACAGCTATAGATATTGTACTATAGAAGTAAAACAATAAAAACAATAAGAGAAAAGAAGTAAAACAAAATGGAGGTCAATAGCCTTTTTAGGAACAAACGTAACTCATAGGGTAGGAAAAAATTTATTGAGTGCTATAGAAGAACATAATAAAATAGGAATAAAATTAGTTTTTCATCAACTCAAAAGGTAAGATAAAATGGGAGATTGCAGAATAAGAAAAATACATTTTTAGAGAATTATGAAATAAATTGGAGATATCAAGGAAAAATCGAATTACTAAAATAGAGGAAAATCTTGAGGTAATCAAGCAAATGTAAAAGAAAAAGCCAAAACATTAAAGCAATTTTTAAAAGATTATAGATATGAAGAACAGACCAAGACAACAATGAAGATATAATATATAATTCCAAAAATAAAAAACAAAAACAAAATATATCCAAAGGTATAACACAAGACAACATATGAGAAATAAAGGAAAACTTAAATCTGTGTATCAAAAAGACAGTATTTAAGGTGAAAAAATACAATTATCAACAAAAAATATACTTTAGTTGTTATTGAATTTCAAAAATAAGACTAACTCTTCAGAAATTCCCTTGCAGGAAAAAACAAGACACATTAGCTTCAGACATCTCCACAGCATTGGTTGCCAAAAGATTTTAGAGCAATATCTATAAAGTTTTCAGAGACAGAACGTATTACCTAAGAATACTGTATCCAGGTAAGATATTTTTCAATAATTTAAAAAATGCATATTTTTTAAAGTGTAAAACAGAAAATGTAGCAGTTATGAGCTACCTTAAAAGACCCAGTCAGGATCCAAATTATTAGTAGCTAAGTCAATCAAGAATTCAAGAATGAAGTGGCTATGATAAAAGACAGAAGGCTAATTTAATGGTTATTAAATTTGACAATGAACAGGAAGATATGCAAAATTTGAGAGAGAAAGTGTGAGCAAGTATAATATGGAATATGAAAATATATCATTTAAAACATTTTCCATAATTGTTATTTGTAATGTTGGAGGAATTTTTTTTGAAATAATACTTCTTATCAAGCACAAATACGTATTTGAAGTTGAAGGGACTGCAACACGATTGAAATTTGAAATATGCAGCTTTTTCATGGCCTAACTCCAGGAGCAGCATTCATATTATAATCTCAACAACTAAATGTGGTCGCCCTGGAGTTTCACTTCCATTTTTCTCCTATAAATTCAAATAAGACCATATTAAATAATTTATTTATACAAGCATGAAATATTAATACATTTATCAAAAATATTTCTACATGCATATAATATCCCTTTTCAGTAAATATGCAAGGGGAGATACCTTAATGTTTTCCTCCTCTTAAATATTATTTAATTATATATGGATTCAACTGTTTAATAACTAATTTTATGTAGATGTGTAACAATTTATAAGTGATGTTGGCTAGTGAGGAAAAACTATGTTATTGTTCTTGTCCATTTCTTTAGTGAATCTGGTTATTTATCTGTCACTCATTTTATCCTTTTTAACATTCCACTCTGTCCATATATGTCTGAATACTAAAAAATGCTCAGTTTAGATGTGCTGAACTTAATTTGTCCCACATACCTAATTTCTTCTTCTGGATTTAATTTCTCCCTCAGAGAGCCTGGAGAAAGCATTCCTATGTGCCATATGACCCTACCATCATGGCCACAGCTTATTAAACAAGGTTAGACACCAGGTTCAAGACCAATTCTTTGGTTAGCCATGAATGAATGAGTAATTTGAATCAAAAAGAAATAGAGACTGTAGTAATTGGTGATAGGACGTGAATTAGATCAGAGTGAGGAAAGCCATGTTGAGCCATGTGAAAGATGATTAAGAGAAAAAGCTGATTGCTAAAGAAAGGAAAGAATCAGGCACTGTTAGAGAAGAAGAAGAAAAGGCCAGGCATGGTGGGACACACCTGTAGTCCCAACTACCCTGGAGGCTAAAGTGGGAGGATTGCCTCTGGATGTCAAGGCTGCAGTAAGCTATGATAGCACCACTGTATTCCAGCCTGTGTGACAGAGCAAGATACTGACTTATTTACTTACATACATACATACATAAATATAAGTTAGACAGTATTAGATACCACGGCAGTGAGAATTTGTGGGGCTAAAATTAAGAGAGATATGCCAAGAGAAAGGAGCCTAGAATTTGAAGGCACTTTTGCCTTGAGGTAAATACTAGTACCAGATAGAGCACAGTATCTGAGAGGCTAAGAGTTTGAAAAGCTAACTAAAGCTTTCAACAGTCATAATTCAGAGGCACAAAATGCAAGAGTTCAAGGAATTCCAAGAAAGTGGGGCCATTAAAAACTTCTAGCATTTAATTAGGAATCTGAAGGGTTACTTGCTAAAGCGTAAGAAATAGAAGAACTCTCGGAACTGAAGCCCAGCTTTGAATCATCTCAATCTTTACTGGAATAAGGCGATCTCCTAATCTGATTGCTTGACAAAAGTAAATGTAAATCCTTTCTGCAAGAAGAAAACATCATTTAAACTTAAAGCACAAATGCTCAGCATTTAAATAAAAACCAAGCATACAAAACAAACCAAAACAAAACAAGATTTGACTACAAATGAGAAGAACAAATGAACAAAAAACAGAAACACACTTATAGGGTATCTAGATTCTAGAGTTTTAGACAGTTGTAAATTATTGATTAATACAGTCAAGCAATTCACTAATAAGGTAGAGAATTCTATAAGATCTATGAAAATTATGATATATGAAAATTCTAGAACAAAAAAAAATTTAAATTTAAAATTCAATTATGGGCCTAAAACAGACTACATATATATGAAGAAAGCATTTGAGTGACACTTTGTCATAAGAAAATATCCAGTCTGCAGCACAAAGAGAAAAAAAGAGACATGAGATACAGGTTTAATATACGTATAACTTGAATATCAGGAGAGAGAGTGAGAATGCAAAAAGCAATATTTCCAGATAATAATGTTCAAGAGTTTTCCAAAATTGATGAAAGATATCAAATTACAGATTTAAGAAGCAAGACAAACTCCATCCAAAATAAAGAAAACTACACCCAAACTATCTAAACACCAAACATCAAGAAAAAAATCTTTTTTAGGGTTTTTGTTTGTTTTTGAGATAGTCTCATTCTGTTGCCCAGGCTGGAGTTGAATGGCATAATCTCTGCTCACTGCAGCATCTGCCTCCTGGGTTCAAGCAATTCTGCCTCTGCCACCCAAGTAGCTGGGATTACAGGTGTGTGCACCACGCCAGGCTAATTTTTGTATTTTTAGTAGAGACAGGGTTTCACCATGTTGGCCAGGCTGGTCTTGAACTTCTGATCTCAAGTGATCCACTTGCCTTGGCCTCTGGAAGTGTTGAGATTACAAGGCATGAGCCACCTGGCCTGGGCAAGAAAAAATCTTAAAGGCAGACAGGAGAAAATTTCATTACTTTAAAACAGAGCAACAATAAGGCACACAATGTAATTTTTGATAGAAATAATGAAAGCTAGAAGGATATGAAATAATATCTTCAAAGTATTGAGGGGGAAACACCACTAAAAAAAGAAAAATATATATAACAAAAGTGGAAAACAAAATAATAAAAATGAATCGCTCCAACTAATCCAAAAGAAGGCAAGAGAAGAGAGGAGAATGAACATAGGACAGGTTAAATGAATAAAAATATAAGCTTATAGGTACTTTTCAATCCAAATATATCATTAATTACATTAAATATAAA
Source organism: Saimiri boliviensis (assembly GCF_048565385.1). NCBI lineage: Eukaryota > Metazoa > Chordata > Mammalia > Primates > Cebidae > Saimiri > Saimiri boliviensis. The sequence continues at coordinate 72,938,445 of NC_133459.1, forward strand.
TGAATACCCCAATTATAAAAACAAAAATTATTGGACATAAAAAAATCTAATAACTATATAATGCTTATAAGAGACATAATGCTGCTTACAATAAATAAATTTAAATACAGGCATATGGAAAGCTTGAAAGTAAAAATGGGAGAAATATGCCATCAAACACTAATTAAGATAAAGCTGGTTTACCTATACTAAAACTAGAAAGCTTAGATGTTACAGCAAAACAAACTCAGAAAAAAAAATGATATTTCACAATGATAAAAGGGTTAATCTTTTAGAATGTCAAAATTCTAAATTCGTAAGTACCTAATAACATAGCCTCAAAATATATGTAGCAAAATAAAAAGTACACAGAAATAAGAGACTCACACATGAGACAGAATGGAGACCTGCAAGAAAGTTTTATGGGCCAGGCCTGGAAATAGTGTACATTACTTCTATCCACATTCCATTAATGTTAAGAGTTCTAATCATTAGTGGTTCTCATATCAAGTAGGTAATTAAGATTTAAATTTGAGGATTAAATAAGGAAAAGTCAAACTCAGTTCTAGAGAAAGTGGCTAGCTGAGACCCAATGAGGAGATAAGAATCTCCAGCCTCCTGGTTAGGATTCAAGTTTAGAGTTTATCTTCCATAGAAGCAGCAAGGGGAAAATGGATAGACTATCCTGGTACCAGAGCCATAAGAAGGGTCAACTCAGCAAACTGGCCACATCTGGTGGAGGTTAACTAGGGAACTGAAGAAAGACAGTTGCCCCTAACACACTAATCACTCTCCAGGTCCTTAGGCAGCTACAGAAAGGCTGAAATAGTCTCTCCTCAGGTTTTGTTCATAAGGAGTGAGAGAAAGAGACTCTAAAAGGTCAGGAGTCCCCAAACTACGGCCTGCGGGCCACATGCGGCCCCCTGAGGCCATTTATCCGCCCCCCCACCCCCCACCGCACTTCAGGAAGGGGCATCTCTTTCATTGGTGGTCAGTGAGAGGAGCACAGTATGTGGCGGCCCTCCAACGGTCTGAGGGACAGTGAACTGACCCCCTGTGTAAAAAGTTTGGGGACGCCTAATCGTATAAGGCTATGATAGACTGTGATGACCCTGCAAGTAACATATATAATTATAGATCATGGATACCAATAGGGTAGGCAGGTCCTGATAAAAGAAGCATTTCTTCTGATCTAAGTTCAATGGGGAGAACTCTCTCCCACAACTCAAAATTATTTTCTTTGAAGGTGGTTTTATGTCTATTATTTTCTTTTTTTAAGATGGGGTTTCACCATGATGGCTGGGCTGGTTTCCAACTCTTGACCTCAGGTGACCCACCCACCTCAGCCTCCCAAAGTGCTAGGATTACAGGTGTGAGCCACCGTGCCTGGCTCATGTCTATTATTTTCAAAAGTTTTTTTAACCACATCATCCCCAACTTTTCCACTGATAGATGAAGTCTTTTCTCTTTCCATGTTATTTAACCACATCATTCCCACTCCACATAGGTTACAGAATTTGCATTAAAGCTGAGAACAGAAGAAAAAAATCCTGGGCAGACTCTAAGCAGAAGAATAGAGAGCCTAGAGTAAAACATAGGGATTAGCCATCAGAACAGGATAGAAAGGAAAATAGCAAGTGGCTACAAAGTGATTAGATCATGAAAACCTGGACTAAAAAAAGGTGACAGACACCTGAGATACAAGCACATCTCATAATCTCTAAGAATTAAGCAACTGATGGTTTATTTTGGAAGAATTATCAGGATGAGAAAACAATGTGAAATTTGGCTGGACTTATTTCAGTAACCTGAGAATCAATAACTTTTACATACTATTTAGAAATCCATGGTTATGTGGTCAGACAAATCTTAAAATACTACATGTCCATCATGTGAAATCTTGGATAGACTTTTGTTGTGGGTAGGGAATTTAAGTTCAAGCTGAACTTTCAAGAAAAAAAAAATGGCTGAAATTCTTTACCCTGTAGCTAAAAAGAACTTCAGATTTGCTAGTCACTGAGGTATTTGTCAAAAATATGAATCCATGGAATTTTAGCCCATCTTCATACGCTAAAGGCCCGGACAGGGCTTAGCTTAAGCAAAAAGGTAAGTTGAAGAGTTTGTACTTTATAACCTATGAAATTTCTTTATATATATATACATCCTGGCTCCCTTTCTTCTCTATCCTGGAGATCCTCATGCTTCTGTTCAAAGCTGAAAGCTGTAAGGGCCTGTATTCCTTCAGAGTGTCCTATATACTTAACTTATCTCTGCTTTACAGGTGAAAAGGGATGCTCAAGGTGTTTAAGTTTGTATAGCTCAATATAATACAGATAAAAAGTGGTAGAGCTCATTTGACTTATTTTCTTCCTTCAAGCATCCACTAATTCATTTATTCATTTTCTTAACATATATTTACAAAGAGCATGTTATGCATAAAACATCTAGCTTTCGCATGGAATCTCATAACTTTTTCAAATAGACTTTTCTTTTAATGCCCATAATAACTCTCTAAGACAGGTTTCTAACATCATTTCACAGATAAAGTCTTTAAGTTTCAAAGAGGTTAAGTAATTAGTCTTAAGTCACTGGGTTTATTAACTGTCAGGGCTAGGACTTGAATCTGGGCCCTCTCGTGATAAATTTGGAAGAACTGCCAATTAAACAGTGCTAATGATGCAAAGAAGATAACATATGGTTCCTACCTTCAAAAATATCATCTAGTTAAAATAAAGACAGATTAAATATTAATAACTATCTAAAGCAATATATATACTATCAAAACACAGTGTCAATTAAATTGGTTAGATAATAAGTGTCAAGAATTCAGAGAGGAAAAGGATCACTGGTAACTGGGGAATCACAGCAAGTTTCATGAAAGGATCAGACACTAAGATGGCCTTTAGAAGTTAAGAGGATGGTGGCCAGGGGTGGTGGTTCATGCCTGTAATCTCAGCACTTTGGGAGGCCGAGGCAGGTGGATCACCTGAGGTCAGGAGTTTGAGACCAACCTGGCCAACATGGTGAAACCCAGTCTCTTGTGAAAACACAAAAATAATTAGCTAGGTGTGGCAGTATGCACTTATAATGCTGGCTACTCGGGAGGCTGAGGCAGGAGAATCACTTGAATCCAGGATGCAGAGGTTGCAGTGAGCCAAGATTGCACCATTGCATTCCTCCAGCCTGGGCAACAGAGCAAGACTCTGTCAAGAAAGAAAAGAAAACAAAACAAAAGAGAAGAGAAGAGAAAAGAAAAGAGAAGAAAGAGAATGAGAGAGAGAGAGAGAAAGAAAAAGAAAGAAAGAAAGAAGAAAGCAAAAAGAAGAAAGAAAATATAGGTAGAAAGGGAGGAAGGTCTTTAGTGCTTTAGTGGCATAGTGGATGATAGGAATAGTAGCAAAGAGGTAGAAATAAATATACACGACATGTTTAAGGGACAGTAACTAGAATAATTATAATAATAGTTGCTGTTTATTGAAAGGAAACAGCTTAGTGATTAAAAGCATTGCCTCTGAAGACAGACTCCCTGGGTTTGAAACATGATTCTGGCCCTTGTTAGCTTTTAAGATGATAAACTAGTTAACTTTCCTATTTCTCAGTCTTCTCATCTGTAAAGCTGGATAATATTACCTATTTCAGAGGGTTGTTACAATGATTAAATGAGCTTACACAGTATGTGAAACAGTGTGCAAACACTATGTAAGTTGAGTTATAATACGGTTTGGCTTTGTGTTCCCACCCAAATCTCATCTTGAGGAAGGAACCTGGTGGGAGGTGGTTGGATGATGGGATAAGTTTCCCTCATGTGATTATGAAGGAATTCTCACAAGAGTTAATGGTTTGGAAGTGTAGCATTTCCTCACTCTTTCTCTCCTGCAGCCATGTAAGACATGCCTTGCTTCACCTTCTGCTATGATTATAAGTTCCCTGAGGCCTCTCCAGCCATGCAGAACCGAGGCAGTTAAATCTCTTTATAAATTACCTGGTCTTAGGTAGCATCTTTATAGCAGTGTGAAAATAGACTAATGCAAGTTAATTAAAATTTCTAAAAGTATTATAAATATACTCCACTCCAGGCATTGTACTAAGCACAATATATTGTTTTATTTAATCTTCAACATCATAGCAGGTATGTATTATTTTCTCTATGTTACTAATGAGAAAATTAGAACTATGAGAGTTAAATTCCTTAAGATCACACAACTGGTAATTTGAAAAGCTGGGTTCAAATACAAACGCAGACTGTGCTTCTAACCACTAAGCTATACTTTTTGAATATAGGAAGCAGTGGGAAAACAAAGAAAAGCAGATTGAGGCCAAATTATGGAGAACCCTGAAATCATCAAGCTAAGACATTTCGACCTCATACTACAGGCAATGAAAAGCCATTAAAGGTTTCTGGACAGTGATGTGTTTTAGAGAAATTTATCTAGTCACAGAATTCTGAGTGAATTAGAAAGGCCTGGCCATAGGAATATCAAGGACAAGGACACACAAGCATATCCAAAATGAACTTGAAGAATGTAGGGCTTTGTTGTTGTTGTTGTTGTTATTGTTGTTTCTCGAACTTAAAGATTCATCCTCTGTGACTCCATTTAGTCCCTAAGCCAAAATTTATAATAACTTCAATACCAAATAACCATAATTAATAATAGTTTCAACACCAATAACCAAAGGAAATGTTAAGACATCTCTCTATTGGCTGATACCTAAACCCACCCAAACCAAACCATCGTGTACTCTTTAATTGCATAAATAAGGGTATAGAAATTCATGTACATATTTATATCCTTTGTGGTATACAACTGAAAGGTATTTAGTGACACAAACTAGAATATGAATCAATGTGTGTAATTTCTCTTGATTTAATACCCTTACTCATCTACCAGATGTCATCCCCAACTATAAAGCATAACTGGAGAAAGCCATTCAACCAGGGTTGACTTCTACAACTTTATGATCTTCAACCTCGGCTGGGACTCAAATACTGATAGGCAGTCTTTATTGGCAGCTCTGATCAGGTTTCTCTCCTCTTTCAGCAGCTATTTTAAATTGTCATCACTCTTAAGCCTTCTATAGCTCTTCCTCATCCCACCATCACTGATACCTCCTACTCCACACACACATACTCAACAGATGACCTTTCCTGTGTTTTACTAGAAAACTAAATTTAAATGCAATGAAGTAGGAATTTCTCAGCTCCTCACTTGCCACCATCATAAATTTATGTGTAAACTCATTTAATTTTCTGTCTTTTCCTCTTGGAGCAGTAAAAAGATGTCTGTCCCTAAGTGCAAAGTTAATCTTTTCATCTGTACTCTGGATTCCCTCCCAACTCTATAATATCACTCAACCAATTAACTCCTCTCAATGAAAAATTTTCCATCTTTCTCTCCACTGCCTCTTTCCCTTTAGCATATTTTCTTAAAGAGCTCTACTAGTTAAAAGCCTCTTTTAACCCATCTCCCCTTCTCCATCTACTTCATTTATTCCTGTGAAAGTCTAGTTGCTTGAAAGAAGATCCTTATATTCCTTGGGTTTCTTCATCTCTTCATCTAGTCTTTTGCTTTTTCTTGTTCACAGAAGTGGATGGCTTATAATCCTTGATTCATGGCACACTCACTGGTTCATGCATGGCCCACTTTTAAATATTTCGTTAGTTGATCAGAAACTGCCTGCTCTCTCCCCGCTTCTCTCCTGCCTTACACTTTCCCTTATATACTTTTCCTGAAGAACACTCTCTTAATGAATTTCATAACCTAAATTCCTATCTTGTACTCCACTTCTAGGAAAGCTAACCAAAGACATTAAAGCTGATAAAGCAGAAAGTTAAAAAGGAGCCTAAAACACTGGTGAAATCCTTAAACTACCACACTAATCCTGGACTGCTTAACTCTGGACTTCTTATTATGTAAGAAAAATACCCTCCTCTTTGGTTAAGAACCTGTAGCTGGGTTTCCTGGACTTACATGAGAACATAGCCCCTAAATACAAAAGCTATCTTCTCAAGACCAGAGCCTTCTTCTAAATTGTGTATACACAAATCTAAGTACTTCAGTAACACCTCCATTTAGTGCTTCAAACCCAGCTTCCCCAAAACTGAACTTATTTTCTCTCTAAATATGCATTTTCTGTATCTCAAACAACAGTGAATGCCATCCCTAACTGTTCAATTGTCCCAAACAAAATTCCAAATTACAAACAAAACCCTATATCTCTTCTTAGCAATTCCTTCCACATCTCTCCATATCACATTCCTCTCTATCATTGCTCCAGGTGTATTCAGTCACTAGACCCAGTCTCATGGACTCAATCTCATAAATATATACCTCATATATGTTATTTCCTTACCATTTCTACTGCCACTGCCTCTGCCTTACTCCAAGCCCTCAGTATTTTGCTCTTTGACAACAGCCTCCTACCTGGTCTGCTTGCCTGTTATCTTTATCTTCTCCAATTCATTCCTTACCTTCACTTGCATCAGATGGACTTTAGTCTGGCAGGAGACAAAAAGTATTTTTTTTTCTCTTCCAACAAGTATTCTGCATGATAAAATAGGATAAATTTGATGTGGTTGTTTCCTGAAAGAGAAAAAAGAAAGAGAAAGAAAAGAACTAAATTAAACATCTTGTTTCACAGATATAAGTTAAGGATATATACGAGATAAGATGGGGATCCATGAACTGCAGTAATATAGTAGAAGCAGAAACTCTGAGCCAGAAAGGACTAGGAAATCCAGCAACTCCTTCTCTTTTCTACTTCTTCACCAAATCCCCAGAGAGGTGGGGAAGGACACAGGATTTCCATTACTTGTGGTTTAAACCTCAATAAATTCCATTCAACTTTCAGATGTCTTCATGACTCTCTGATTGCTGAGCTACAACCCAAATCTAATATCATTTGTCTACTTAGAATTTTTCAACAATTTTCTGTCACCATCAGGAAAGATGTTTAATGTCTTTGACTAACCGTATGACCCAGCTGCAGCAAACCAACCTGCAAACCTAGACTACTGCTATGGTCTGAATGTTTGTGCCTCCCAGAATTCATATGTTAAAACTTAATCCCAATGTCATAGTATTTGGAGGTAGGATCTTTGGGAGATGATTAGGTCATGAGGACAGAGCACACGTGAATAAGATTTGTGCCCTTATAAAAGAGATCCCAGAGAGCTAGCCCTCTGCTTCCACCGTGAGAGGACACAGTGAGGAGGCACCATTCTCTAAACAAGGAAGTCGGTCCTCGCTAGACACCAAATCTGCTAGGACTTTGGTCTTGAACTTCCTAGCCTCCAGAACTATGAGAAATAAACTTTTATTGTTTATAAGCCACCCAGTCTATGACATTTTGCTATAGCGGTCAGAAAAGACTAAGACAATTACACTTCCCCAGTCACACTATCTCATGCCTCCATGCCTTTTTATGTGCCATTGCCCTCTGACTGGCATATCATTTTGGTCTACCTTTCCTTCTTTATTGATAACTTCTATTTGCCCTAGAGATGCAGTTCAAGCCTTTCTTGACCTATAAAGTCTAAATACCCTTCAACTGGATTGCAATATTAAGCTAGGTAAACTTCTGTCAAACTATTTCTAAAGCTGTATAGTATTTCAATGGACTGGACAGAGGAGGAAAAAAAAGCTATATAGCAATAGCTGTGAACATCCTGGAGGAAGAAAGTACAATTCTGTATTCCAAGAGTAACTCTGTGCCTTATATACAGTATGTATTCTGTCTCCAAAGTTTATTTAATAATTTTTTTTCACCATTTACTATGGACTTACTACTATCCAGGTTCTGTACTAGGGGTTTTATATGTATTTTTTTTTCAATATTCACAAAAACTTTATGAATTAGGTACTATTATTAATCTCTATTTTATAAATGATGAAACTGGGGCACAGAGAGGTTTAGTGATATATCCAAGTTCACACAGCTAGTAAGTGACTAGGCATGTGTCAATAATCAATATCAAGTTTAATAATAATAAACATTTATAAATGTTTTGAAGTATAAATGGACATATGAGAATAAATACAAGTAAGCCAAAAACGATTCATTCAAAAATATTTACTGAGAATATATTAAACGTTAGATACTTTTCTAGGTGCTTAGAATATAACCATGAGCTAAAAACAATACCTGCTTTCATAAAGATTACATTCTGGTTTGTGGAGACAGATGATAAACAAGAATATAGAAATAACAGAGAAAGAGAGAGAGAGAGAGAGAGAGAGAGAGATTCATTAACTGCTATGAAGAAAAATAAAATAGGGTAGGAATATGAAGAACTGGAGATGGATAAGTGAAGGAGGTCTATTTCTTATGGGGTAGGAAGGGAAGGTCTTTCTGATAAAGTATCTTTTGAGAACAGACATGAATAAAATGAGTCTTTTAGATACCTGGAATAAGAACATTACAGGCAGAAGACATGACCTATTAAAGGCTCTGAGCAGGGAACATGCTGATGTGTCCTGAGGAACAGGATGCTACAATGGTGTAGGCAAAGAGGAGAAAGGGGTCATTCAACAGAACTCTGTGTTTCTTTAAGTAAATGTCTCTGTCCTTTAAAAATCTCTGAGTAAAACTAATTGAACCTCCTTTTTTTGCTGTAACTCAATTTAAAAAAAAAAGGCATGTTGCTTAATTTTCTTTAGTTCTACCATGATTTTGCTCATTGTCTGGGTATGCAGGAGAGATACAATGTTCACATCTAAATTGAAGTGTTGTATAATTTTATTGGAGATCTGTTACTTTTCATTTATTAAAAGAAAATATATGATCATTGATGGAGAAAAGACAAAACCAACAGAAAGTTCATCATGGATGAAATATCAGGAAAAATAAGTATAGTCCTGTTAGTCTACCAATTAGAAGATCTAGGATAAATTAAAAATAATAATTGTACTAAAGGTTAAAACCAGGTACATTTCAAACTTCAGGACCCCAAAACTAACACTCAAAACAGCCCAATATCAACTGAAATGGATGTCCAGTCCAAATATACAGCAAAAAGTAGATGCATTCAAATAGCATTTTAGTCTAAAGTTGTGCTTATTTGCCAAGCAGACAGGCCATTAAAAACCTGTGGTTTTGGGTGTTTTCAACTGAACCTGAATTTTCAGATGTATAAATTAGTTTTCCTCCTTGGAAAGACATGATTTCCTGTTTTGAAGAGAAATGTAGGCTTCTAAAAGCTTACTTAAAAGGTTCAAAAGGCTACTTGGGCATCAAATAACTATTAAAAACAATATTTTGACTATTTAAGTGTAAACGAATCAGAAACACATGGATTAAATTTCCCTTAAATTGCACATGCACCAAACTTAAGAGTAAAAGCATGGGTGAAACCTGTTTTGGATTTCAGTGAGCCCAAAACATTTGAAAAATCATCTGAGATGATCAGTGAACTCAAAAGTACAGCTGGATTCATCCTTCCCTAATTCATCCTCATCCTATGCTTCTGGTCTTAATATAAGGAAGAGTGTAAGTACACAAATAGCTTAGAGGTAAAATGTCTACACCTAAATTTAAATGAGATTTTAACAGAGGGAGAGAAGAAGAAATTTTTAAAATCTTTTTGAAACTTGTATTTAAAGAGAATGTCTTTATGTTAAAGAAAATCTGAAATATTATTTAGACTCATATAATTTGCTTTTGAGTCTCTAATTAAAGATTGAATTCACATGATTCTAGGATAAATAACAAACCAACTTTTTAAACATATATTATATTCCAGTCACTGTGCTTGGCACTGTCACATTTATTATTTCTTCATTTAATCTCACTGAAAAACAGCTTTAGGTCTCTGTTACACACAGAGGAGACAACATATTTGTAGTTTACTCAGTCTTACTCTTTTTACCTTGAGCTGTTTACAAGTAACAACATGAATCAACTAACAAAAATATTATAATTTCCTCATCAAATTAAACTAACATTAAGAATTGAAGTCCTTAGCTACTACTAGTAGAACTACACAGTACTTGGAGACAGTGTAGAAAGTAGTTAAGAGCACATGTTTTTGGAGAGCAAGTTGTTTAGTCTTTTTGTACCTATCTCCTTTGCATAATTGGAAAATGCTTGTCCCATAAGATCATTGTGAATATGAAATGAAAAGTTGTATGTAATATGCAAAGAGTAACTGCTCAATGAAAGAAAACTATTGCTTAAGAAATATGTGCATATTCATGTGATCAATAATTATTTCTTCCAACAATGTCTTGGGGCCAGACTGAATCACTTCCTGTAACTCTTCCTAGTATGGGCACCTCTCTTTTTCTCTCTGGACTCCCTGGATCCTAACTCTTCACCATGCACGGAATAGGTAATTAATGGTTTCCACACATCCTGAGAAGATTGCTTGGAACCACTTCCAATCACAGGTTACAACCATCCACTTTATGGACTGTATCCTGCAGGATACCATTCTGGCTACTTGACGACAGAGGGTACTTCAGCACATGTCAGGCCAGAAACTACCTGTGTCAACCAGTAGGGCTTGCCATGACCCATCTCCTGGTAACTGAGGTATAGGAGGAGCCCCCTTTTTCCCATTAAAATCTAGCTTGTATCCTCTTTCATCAGTTTAGGGAGTTTACTGGGCTTTAAGAAACTATCCTCTCCAGGATACCTCTTAGCTTCTTCATTCTGCTCATCTACTTTCATAGTTGAGAACTAGTGCAGATATATTCAGGGTAGCTCCAAATTCAATTCATTATCTCTGAAAAAATACACTAAAATACTGACTTCTCCCTTACTACCAACTACTCATGCTTTCTTATCTGGTGACCATTCCTCTATCTCCCAGTGGCCTCCAACTATTGCTCAAGGAAGGAGATGGAAATGCAGTGCCTGAAAAGAGTTCCCAGAGCCATACTGAAAAAATACCACAGGACATCTTTTCTTAACTACTCCCTTCCCTTGAAAACACCTCCCTGTTTGTCCTTTTTCTGGGGAAAAGGTCTGATTTCCCAGAATGGCAGGCAGCCCATGAGTCTCATAAAGTTCCTGTGAAGTTTTTAAACTTCTAAGTTATATCTAACCTTGTCAAATTTGCTGGTTAATCAACTTTCCATTGCCTGTCAGCAGTGAAAACCTGACCAGAAGAGACGTTCTAGCCAGCAGGGATCTGTGAGTTACTTATCTCCATGAGGTTTTAATGAGGCACATTAACTCAGCCACTCTAATAAATCTGTACCTAAGGTAATTGGTTATAACTGCCTAGTGAGAGGCTGCATGTGGAGTGAAGGTGTTGAATGTTGTGTACTCACCACAGGTAAGAATTTTAAGAGGCAGCTTAATGGTTTGAGAGCCATCTAATTATCATCAGGTTGTTCTTTGGTTGTTCTTTGTTTTAAGTTTGCAGGACTAGAAACTAGCTTCAAATCAAAGCTTAAGAAGGTGAAAGTAACTGGTACTTAACAGAGAGCCCACTCTTCAACCATGTGCTCTCTTGGAGAGGGAGGAAGAGAAATAATGGGACACTATACCATTTCTGCAGCTTCAGTAATATTCAATTTTGGTTTATCTTTCAAAGGCAGGGTTAGAGCTGGCAAAGTAGAAGAATTCTGAGTGCTGCTTAAAATTTCATAGCCCATTATCCACAGTCTTATTTTTCAGGCCAGTCTGGAACAAATCTGCAGGATTGTTGGGTCATCATACAGGAGAAAAATCATTATTGGAGCTGTTGGCTTAATAATAGAATGTACCTGAGTTAAGACATAGCCCAAAGTGGTGCCAAAAATCAGGGAGACCTCAAGCATAACACAACTGTCAAAACCCAGGGTATGTTTGCCAGACTGAGCACTGCAGAGCAGAATCTAGGTAGGAATTTAGTCAGTGTCCTAGTGTGTTGTAACTGTGATCCAAGGAATTATGTACATGTCTAAAATATCTCCAGCCAATGGAGGTGGTGACAGTGGGCTTGTTTCTAGGGTAGAGTTCTAGCCCTCAAGAATACTGATGAGATATCTGAAATATGCAATACACTAACTTCAGAGCAAAGTTATTTATCTGAGATACCTGACTAGGATGCTAGAAAGAGTAACTAAGTAGGCTACTAGACAGGAAGTAAAGATTTTCCAAGACTCCTCTTTTTCAAACATTTCTCCTTCTTGGCTGTAGCCACAACATCCCACTCAATTGCCAAAGTCAGAAACATAGGCACTATACAAATTGTTTCCCTCTCTCATACCCTTCATATCCAAATCAAACATCTTTTCTTCTGTCTTTTTAAAAGACATATTTTAATGTCTTTTAAATTTTTTCTTTTCTTTCCATCCCCACAGTTATTACCTTAGTTCAAGATATCATCATCTATCAGTTGGATTACTACAGTAGCCTCCTAACTGTTCTGTCTCCTACCAACCTCCATTTTGACCACTATACTCCTTACATTATATGCTCTAGTCCTAACTAATTCCTTGTAGTTTCCTAAATGTGCCATGCTCCCTTGCTTCTAGGGTTTACATATTTTCAGTTGGCTAAGTCTCACTCCTTCTCCACTTCCTGGAAGAGGGCTTCCCAAATTTTTAAGACTAGGACTGGGACCACACACCTGTGCTACCAATTATCCTATAATAAAGGCTATATTGTGGCTCTCTCTTCTCTTGCCTTTATCTTTTTGATCCACACTTTACTTCCAGGTCTTAGCATACTGCCTGGACCACAATAGGTTCTACAATATTCAATTTTTATTTGTGACTTGGAAGCTATACTCCTGACATACCAGATTTTGAGTCTAAATACTGTATTTTTAAAAATGAGTTAGGGAACAAACTGGATCCTAGGAGTTGTGATTGTACCTCCAGATTCTGAGTCTGAAGAGTGTGACTATACTCAATGCTATGGTCTGAGCGTCTGTATCTCCCCCAAATTTTTGTGTTAAAATCTTAATCTCCTACATGATGGTATTGGAAGGTAGAGCCTTCATCAGACACCAAACCTGCCAACAGCTTGATCTTAGATTTCCCAGCCTCCAAATGTGTGAGAAATACATTTCTGTTGTTTACAAGATATCCAGTTCACGGTATTTTGCTACAGCAGCCTGAAGATACCCAATGAAGAGACTAAGTTTCTATCAAGTTTGGCTTAGGGAGTGGTAGAGGACCAAGACTGGTATTTCAGTGATCAAGCAGTGAATAACTGAAGAAGGCAAAAGAAAAACACAAAATAAAACATTACAAAAATAAAAAAAAACACCAGGCAGAGGTAACAATACGTCCTCATCAAAATGGACCTCCTTTAATGGTAGGGGTGGCAGAAGACATTAATGATATTTCAAACTCTAATTCTACGTTATAAATCTATTCAGACACTTCTTTTGGAGATTCCTATTTTCAGAAAAATCATCCAGTCACCCATTACAACACTTAGTCTACACCGATATTTGTTCCAAGTTGATCATAAATTCTCCCTGCCTTCCCACCCTTACACATAACTCTATCCACTGTAAATCAAGGCTATCAGGCACAAGTGAAACCAAGATCTAACCTTCATAACTAGTAGTAAAATGTTAGTTAGCTAGAATGAAAGTAAATCTTTTTTGTATACTCCTTTTAATATAGAGAGTTGAACAAGTTGAAATGAAACAAGTTAAAATCAGTGATTTTATATGATAATGTGAGAAAAAAAGTGAGGATCACAGTACCTAGTAATGTTGCATTTAGGATTAGTCAGAAGGTAAAGCTTCTTAATTCTATCTGCATTAATTAAAGAAACACTTTCTATAAATGTATTTGACACTCTCATGCATTGAGATTTGCCAAAATATGCTAATTGTGGTCAATCCTCATATATGATGTGAAGGCCATGCTGCTATCTTGTATGATCATGCAGGTGGCTCACTACATATAGTTGCCTACCCATAATGATGACGGGAGGCTAGAGCCAGCCTGCCCTCTGCTCAGTTAGCTTCAGGCCCTGCCATGGGGCTTGCATCACCCAGTGGACAGGACATCTTTTTCTAATCTACACAAAGGTACCATATGGGTAGTATGGGTCCTGTTTGAAAGGGTTAAGATTCAGACACTGTCTTAGCTCTCAAGTAACCCTAGAAGATCCAACTTCTGAATTACATATTCCAGAAATCCCACAGGCCCTCATCAATCTGAGAATATACCATTCTGCCCTCTAATCATCATGACTTCGAATCTGAACTATTAAATTAACCTACTCAGCCCCTGACAATCAGAATTTGTGCTTAGAGTGGAGACTGCCAGACCTCTATACTATACAAGAACAAAAAAGCTATGTAAGTCTGCTAGAGGAAAGAGACTAAGCAAAATTCAGCTTTTTGTTTATACCTCAGACCTGCTTGCTTACAAGTTCTTTGACCACACTTCTGTCTTTGGTTGGTAGTAACTAGATATCAACTTTTTGGAAACACATCTTTTCTGGGAGTTAGTCCCTCAAATATCAATTGTGTGACTGACTTACCAGATCTAGTTTCGTTGTCATGCCTGAGTCTTTCTACTCACACCCCTACAAAGCTGACTACCCTTTCCACTAGTGATAAATCTGATCCCAGGCCCAACATACAGGCCAGTGTAAGAGAAGGTCTGATATGGGCCAAGTCATGAGGCTGAGGCTGGCAATACAGTATATTTTATGGACTCCAAAATGCTAAGCTTCACAAAAGTGTTTTTCTATTCAAGTATTACTTGTTTCCCTTAAATGCTTGTTACTAATACCTAATGAGCCCTAAAGAGCTCTCATATTATTATCTTTATTAATAAGAACATCAACAACAAATATCCAATCTGGTAAAGACCATCAAGCTAATTTCTAGAAATCAAAGATTTACGAAATTCAGGTTCTACCCATGATAGTTGCCTCAAAAATACTGTATTATTTCTCAAAACAGCTATCACTGGGGAAAAGCTTGGCCATAATCAGGATTCCAGAGGCACTTGAGGAGGGCAACAAGACAACGCAAGCCTAGGCTTCAAGGTACTTGAGAGCAGGATAGTAAACTAAATCTTTAGTCCTCAGCTTTTCTTAAGGCTGACCCTGTTGCAGAGTATTCTCCCTCCCTTAGGTCACTCCTTAGAAAACCCAATCTCCTCTTTATTGCCTGCAAGTCTTTCCTTACCCCCAGCATCTCTCCATTTTCTCCCTTAAATGCCAAATTTGGTTTCTGTGCCAGTCTTTTTAACTGAGATCCTGACATTCTCCCTTAAGATCCAGAATCATTTCTTACTTTGTCCAAGAATCAGCCTCTAGAATCTCTTCAAGTTTTTCCAGAACTTTTTAATTAAATAAGAATTTTTTTAGAGATGATGACTGAATATTCACAGATTTCCAATTGTCACTACAGTCTTGCACTCCCTGGTAGGGCCCAGGAAGGCCTAAGCTTTCCTGCCACTTCAGCCCTGCTATCCTTACAAGCGGCCCTAGGCTGATGGTAATGTGTCTCTGGAGATCAAAATCCACATTGATATCACTTACTTTTCTTAACATTACTACTTTGGGCTGCATTGATTACTGTTATTGACATGTTGATAACGTTCATCTTGCCCTTCTATGGTTCTAGGGGTTTTGTAACTCAGTTACAGTTTTTGTTATTGTCTGAAAGAGGAAAATGAGAAATTAGGCTTAGGATGGATGAAGTTGATGCAATAGATAGCAAAGAGAAAGGAAGGAAAGAACCTGAGTCCTTGATGATTTTTTTATTGTGTTTAAAAAAAAAACATAAAATTTGCCATTTTAATCATTTTAAGTGTTCAGTTTAGTGGCATTAATTACATTCACAATGTTATACAACCATCACCACTATGTGTTTCCAAACTTTCACTGTTCCAAAGAGAAACTTTGTGTCCATTAAGCAGCAGCTCCCATTCCTCTTTCTCCCCAGCTTCCAGTAACCTCAAATTTATGATCTGTCTTTAGAAATCTGCCAATTCTAGATATTTCATACAAATGGAATTATCCAAAATTTACTGTTTTGTGTCTGGCTATTTTACTTACATTTAGCATATTTTCAAGGTTCGTCCATGTTTAAGCACATATCAAAACTTCCTTTTTTCTTAAGGCTGAAAAATATTCCACTGTACATATATACAGCATTTGTTTATCCATTCATCTATTGATAAACATGTGAGTTATTTGTACCTTTTGGCTATTGTGAATAATGCTGGATGAACACTGGCATACAAATATCTGTCTGAGTCTTTCCTTTCCCTTCTTTTGGTTATATACCTAGGAGTGAAATTACTGGCTCATCTATGTCTAGCCTTTTAAAGAATGCTCAAATTGTTTTCCACAGCAGCTGTACCATTTACATTTCCATCAGCAAAGCATGAGGATTCCAATTTCTCCACATCCTTGCCAACACTTATTTTCCTTTTATTTTATTTATATATATATATATATATATATATATATATATATATATATATAGCCATCCTAGCAAGTAGGAAATGTGATATCTCATGGTTTTAATAGATATTTCCCTAATGACTCACGATGTTCAGCATCTTTTAATGTGCTTATTGGCTATTTGCGTATCCTCTTGGAAGAAATGTTTATTCACATCCTCATCTCTATTTTAATTGGGTTGTTCACGTTTTTGTTATTGAGTTGTAGAAATTCTTTAAATAGTCTGAATAGAGAAACTTCTATTAGAGATGCGGTTTGCAAATATTTCCTTTCATTCTGCAGGTTGTCTTTTTAGTTTCTTGACAATGTTGTTTTATGCACTAATGTTTTTGTTTTGATGCGGTCCAGTTTATCTATTTTTGTTGTTGTTGCTCTTGCTTCCAGTGTCATATGTAAGACCCAAATGCCAAGTTCAAGGTCTTAAAGATGACCTCTATAGTTTCTTCTAAGAGTTTTATGGTTTTAGTTCACACATAGGGTGGGGCCTGCTTGTCATGGCTATAATCCTAGCACTATAATCCTAGGGAGGTCAACATGGGTGGTTTGCTTGAGCTCAGGAGTTTGAGACAAGCCTGGGCAATATGGTGAAACCCTATCTCTACAAAAAAAAAAAAAAAAAAATACAAAAACTCCCTGGGCTTGGCAGCACATGCCTGTAGTTCCAGCTACTAGAGAGGCCAAGGTGGCAAGATTTCTGCTTGAACCCAGGAAGCAGAGGTTGCAGTGAACCAAGATTGTGCCACTGCACTCCAGTCTCGGTGACAGAATAAGACTCTGTCTCAAAAAAGCAAAAAACAAGCAAAAAACAAAATATTAATTGGTCACAGACCTATAGGTTTACTTTTGGAACCTCAATTTTATTCCTTTGGCCTATATGCCATTATTTTACACTCTTGATGATTTTTGAGTTGCTGAATTAACAAACCTTGAAGTCCACTACATTCATTTTCTGTTGCTATGGCTTCTGGGCCCTTTGACTAAGATTAATTGCATTTTTTATTGCTGCAATTGTTAATAATTGTTTTTGTTTGTTTAAAGCCACCATTTGTAATTTGTCTATAAATTTTGTAATTTTGTTTGTTTAAAGCCACCATTTGTAATTTATCTATAAATTTCCTCACCATTCTTATAAATTACAAATGGTGGCTTTAAACAAACAAAAACAATTATTATCTTACAGTTCTGGAGATTAGAGGTTCAAATGGGTTTCACTTAGTTAAAATCAAAGTGGCAGCATGGCTGCATTTCTTTCTGGAAAATCCAGGTTAACTCCCTATGTTAAGGCCAGCTGATTAGCAACCCTAATTTCATGTGCAACCTAAATTCCCCTTTGCCATGAAACAACATGTTCATAGGTTTCTGGAAGTAGAACATGAACATCTTTGGGGAGCTATTATATTGCCTACCTATGCTCTCTAGCTCTGGACTCAGTCATTTGATACAACAAATGTCTCTATGTTTAAAGCCTACATAACTTAAAGCTGGGTCTCACTTATTCACCATAGTGTCCCTAACACTATTCGGCATAATGTCTGGAGTATAGTCTATGCTTGATAAATACTGTTGAAAGGTTCATGCATTCATACCCTCAGTGCCTAGGTAGTTTAGACAAGTATTTTTAAAACCAGATCCCACAGAGGCCTAAGGTTTCCTTGTTATGCCTGAAGGACCACATGAGGTGAGGAGGGGAAACTGCTGAAGAGGAGGCTAAGCTGGGACCCACTCCTAGCCTAGCTTCAAGGAAAGCAGTTTGCCTATACTATTTTTTCATATTTTGAGATTCTATGTTAAATTTCATTCATAAGAAAGGGTCTCTGCTACTAAAGAAAATTTGAAAATCACTGGGAATAGATCATTGACAACACAGCACGATTTCAAAATGTCTGCCTCCCGAAGATGTTGGTTTTGTAAGATAAACTGAACTAGCTGTCAAGGTAAGTTACCTTTGTAATGGGAAAGACATGCTTCACGTGGTGCCCAGCTGAAATTGGGTTGAGTAGACCTAGAACATGAAATAGTCTCTTTACAAAGCAGCATCCTAAATACAG
The DNA here is from genome assembly GCF_048565385.1 of Saimiri boliviensis. NCBI lineage: Eukaryota > Metazoa > Chordata > Mammalia > Primates > Cebidae > Saimiri > Saimiri boliviensis. Next base: position 72,956,852 of record NC_133459.1, read on the forward strand.
TTTCCCATTCAATTCCCAAATATTTCTTTCCAATCAAGTAATCCCTATGGCCCTGTGAGTTTTACAAAGCTCATTGGAATTCAGTTGGAAATGAAGAACTGCCTTTTCTAAGCTACTGAGAAAAGAAAAACAATAGTGAGCATTGTTAAGTGCTTACTCTGTGCCAGGCACAGTACTTAGCAATTGACACACATTATCTCTCATGTATGTCATCCTTGACAAAGTCCTGCAAAGTACATCATATCTCCACTTTGCTGATAAGAAAACTGGACTAATACACATTAAATAACCTGCCTGAGGCCACAAACCTTGTTAAGAAATCTTTCAATATTTCTCATGATATAGTTTGGATATTTGTCTCCACCAAATCTCATGTTGAAATCTGATCCCCAATGTTGAAGGTGGGGCCTACTGGGAGGTATTTGGGTCATGAGGGTGGAACTCTCCCGAATTTCTTGGTGCCATTCTCATGAGAGTGAGTGAAATTTCACTCTTAATTCCTATTATAATTGATCTGGCTGTTAATAAGATCCTAGCACCTTTCTCTCTCACTCTCCTCCTTCCCCTCACTCTCTTCTCCTCCCTTGCTCCTTCTCTCTCTTGCCCATGACATATCTGCTTCCCCTTTTCCTTCCACTGTGATTGGAAGCTCCTAGGTTCTTTACCAGAAACAGATGCCAGTCCCATGCTTCTTGTATAGCCTGCAGAATTGTGAGCCAGATAAACTTCTTTTCTTTATAAATTACCCAGCCTCAGATGTTCCTTTATAGTAACACAAAATGAAATAAGACAGCCCCCCATACAGTGGTCTTGACACTGGTAGAATGAATTCTTTGCCTATTTTGTACTGGTTTCAAAACAGGAATACCCAATTAGAACAAAAGGCAAGCAGGGTTTCTTTCTGGCCAGAAACAGACAAGGATTGAGCATACCCTCTAAAGGCCACTTACCCATGAACAATAGAAGGCATGAGGTTTTTTTGGACTGTATATGAGGAGGGAAAAGAATGTGTTAGCATGTACAGGGTGGGACCCCAGACACAGGCTCAGTTCATAAATGTACATTTTCATGCAGCCAATGTACATAAAATGACAGGCATTTTTTTTGGAGAGGGAATTCTAGCATTATAATAACATGCTCATAGTCTAAAGACAACTAGGGGTCATCTGTTCCAGTTTGGGCCTGCTTGGGGGTCTTATCTCCCTCTTGTATCTCATCAAGGGTCAGGAAGCTCTGGGGCTATTCTGGGCTGCCCGGTTTCTTTATAGCTGTGTCTACAAATAAGTGACTAAAGAATAATGGTTAAAAAAAAAAAAAAAGAACATTCACATCTATTTCATCAGGCTACTCAGGTAACAGTCTCAAAGATACCCATAAGACTGGGTGAACCATCTGTCTTGCTATCCTAAAATGATCCTTTCATTTCTATCATCCTGTCCAGTGGCATTCACAGATATTCCAGATTTATAGTTATGTTTATACAAAAAGTAAGTGATATGGAATGAGGCATCTGAGTAAAGACCACACCTTCACTAACCCATAAAATATTTGGTTGATTTTGAAGTAACTGGGAAGGTATTTGTTGAAATCCCCCTAAAAGGTCTAATACCCTGCCTAACTGAAATACAGTAAGCAGACGCAACTCAGCAGACGTTAGTAGTCTACACTAAGGCAGCCAAACTTGGGTTTGGCAGTTCTTAATTCTGCTAAGTTTATATGTTTTCAGATGTAAAATGGGGGTGGTAATAGACATTAAGAGAATAAAGCAATGTTAGGACAATTGGAGGTGTTTGAAATAGTCCCAGTCATATAGTAAATGCTCAATAAATATTGGCTACTAGTATAATTGATTGATTTGTAAGGCTTTTGGATATGAATCTTAAATATCAATTCTCACTGCACATTAGCAATTATAATTAGCAATAATAATAAATTAATACAATTATAAAAGTTGCTCCCTCTCTTTCCTGATCACCTTGTTTTCTCTACTGAAATGTTCCCTTCAGTATCAAGTTAGCTATAACATGCTTCATCTTAAAAAGCAACCCTCTTGTGCATGTTGTCCCCCAGCTATCATTCACATTTTACGTTTTCCACTAAAACAAAAATCTTCAAAATCCTGTTTATCTTGTTTGTACTTACCATTTCCACTTCGTCTCCTCCATCCCTTCTTGAAACACACTGAGGAGGTTTTCCTTCCAATATCTCTTTGAAAACTGCTTTTGCCAAGATCACAAATGACCCTCTCATTGCCAAATCCAGCCCTCATCTTAATTGTTGATCAGCAACATTTGACATGGTTGATCATCCCTTCCCTTTTTTTCTTTTTCTTTTTTCAGGCTGGCCTCTAACTCCTGTGCTCAGGCAATCCTTCTGCCTCAGCCTCTCAAGTGGCTGGGACTACAGACACACACCGTCTCTCCCAGCCTTTTCCCTTTATTGTGCCATAATAAGAAACAAATGTTTGTTCTTTGTTCCTGGTTCCTGAGACAAAGTTCCTAAAACTCTTGTGATATCTAAATGACAGGGTAATAGGAGTCTCTTTTCTAATATTTCATCTTTGTTCCAGTTCCTGACACAAAGCTCCTAAATCCCCTGGAATTTTCTGAATGATTGAAGCAACTTTTGTTATAATCTGGTGACCCTTGATAGGCCCTTAGGTAGTTTTGGAATGAGTGCTGTCCACCAGAAAGACCAAGACATGACTAGAGGTTTGGACCTTTCTGCTTCCTCCCTTTCAACCTCAGGGGAGGGATGAAGGGCTAAAGATTGAGTCAGTCACTAATAATCAATGATTAAATCAATCATGCCTATGTAATGAATCCTCCATAGAACTCTTAAATGCTGGTGGTCACAAAGCTTCTGGGTCAGTAAATACATCAAGGTCCTGGGAGGGTGATAAGCCAGAAGCGAGTATGGAAGTCCCAGGCAATCTTCCCATATATTGCCCTTTCCATCTCCTGTTTGGTTGTCCCTGAGCTGTATCTTTATAATAAACTAGTAAGCATAAGAATGTTCTTGAATTCTGTGAATCATTCTAGCAAATTACTGAACCTGAGGAGAGGGTCTTTGACCTCCCAATTTGTAGCTGGTTGGTCAGAAGTACAGGAGGCCTGGGACTTGTGACTAGGATCTGAAACTGGGGACGTGGTCTTATGGCTCTGAGTATTTAATGTCTGGGGTGGCAGAATTGAGCTGAATCGTTAGTATTGAAGAACTTGTTAGTGAGATAAAATACTCACATATTTGGTGTCAGAAATGCTGTGAGTGAACACAATTTCCTGTGAACATGACAGCAGTTTCTTAGTTCTTCTTTTCAGTCTTCTCTATTGGTTCCTACTCACCTTCTGGAGCTCCTTTACTTGAATGCCCCAAGCCCAGATCCCTTTGTCCTTTAGCTGAACTCACTCTCTAGGTGATTTTGTTTGGTTCCATACTTTAAATACCATATACAGACTAACAGATCTTAAATATATATCTCTAACCCCAACTTTTCCCTTAAATCCCAGATTTGTTTATCCAACTGATGTCTCCTTTTGGATGCCTACTAAGTATCTCAAACACAACATGAATATAACAACCTGAACATATGTTTTCCTGTTTCTACTTCCGCCCCCACCTCCACTCTTCCTTAACTCTATAAATGGCAATTCCATTTTAAGTTTCTCAGGTCAAAAACTTATTTGAAACTGTCTCCCATCAATTCCGGCCACATCCAGTTCATAAGCAAGTCCTATTAATTCTACTTCAATCTGTCTCCACTCTACTTCAGCAACCAGAGTACTCCTTATTTTAAAATTTTCCTCAGATAGTGTCATGCCTCTGCTTAAAACTCCTATAATAGCTTCCCATCTGATTCAGAATAAAATCCTAGTATTTTCCCCTAACTCATTCCACTCCAACCAGACAGATTTCCTTCATGTTCCTTGAATACTCCAGGGCTTTGCACTTATTTGCCCTCTCTGCTTGGAACATTCTTTCTACTTATTTCTTGGTAACTTGCTCCCATACTTTATTCAAGTGTTTGTTCAAATGTCACTTTGTCAGGAAAACCTTGAAATAGTCATCCCATCTTCAATATCTATTCCCTATGTGACCTCATTTTTCTGCAAACAGTCCTCACTGCCTAGAATATTTATTTTTAAAAGTTATCTGTGTTCCTCATTATAGTATAAATTTCACGATTATGTGGATTTTGTCTTTTTTTAATTATCCACTGCTGTAGCCTAAATGCATAGAACAGTACATGGCACACAGCATAAGCATCTAAAATATTTACTGAATTAATAAGTCATTTGTTAAGCTCCTATTATATATCCAATATCTTAGTTACTCCTTATAACCACCAGGGTTAAGTACTTGGACATTAGTGTCAGAATAACATAAGTCTGATGCTAACACTTTTATTGGTTATATTAAGTTAGGCAAGTTACCCTCTCTAAACCTGTTTCCTCATCTGTATAACAGGAAATAATATCTATGCTATGGCATTATATTGAAGATTAAAAGGGCTAATGCATGAAAAACTTTGAAGAATACCTGAAAGTATCTTAGTATGAATACAGATAAGAAAATTAAGAATCAGAAAGGTTAAAAACCCAAAGTCAGACAGGGGTTATAAAAACAGTAGATTAAGCCAGATAAGAAATACAGAATTCTAATGCTGGAAAACTTGTGTTTGATTGTTCTTGAAGCTACATCAAGACAAGCAGCTTTTGTCCACCATTTATTTCTATACTTAATAGATCCTTTGTTTCCAAGTTTTATGAGAGCCTGTATAGGTGTCCTGTTTACTGGAATGGGTACTATTACTTTTCTGTTTTCATTTATACACAACAAACATACGATTAGGAATTTATAGTTTACTTAAGAACATAAGCCATGAGCTTTGGTGGCAAAAAAGAAGAAGAACTGAAATTCACACAGGAGTGTCATGCCTTTATTTCTGTGTAGATAAGAACACTCTCCTATTCCCTTCCGCAATTCTACTCATATGGCAGTTTCTTTGTAAATCCCTTGCTATTAGAAACACAAATACCTGAGAATGACTGACGTACATTAACTTTTCTCCTATGTATTAAGCATTCTTGCTTATGTCTCTAACTTCAATTTTTCAAAAGAAAAATGCATAGATAATCTTTTGGGGGGTAAACCAGAATACTTACTATTCATCTCATGTGGTTTGCACACTCTTAAGTGGTGCCTCTGGGTACACCATGAAAAGAGATTTAATTAAGAGCAAACACACTTAAGTTTTACTTATCCTGGGCCCAATAATCAGACTAAAGAGTTCATGAAGCTGGGGGAAAGCAAACACTTTTCCAAACTTTTTGTCTACTTCTGCAGTTATAAAAAATGAAGCCACGTATATTGTGTAAGATTATTTACAACCTCTGGAGAGAACTAATATGCAGCCTTAGTGTGCATGGATATTGTCATGTGTTAAAAGAAACACACTTGTGATGGGCTTGTAACTACAGAATTTTCAGGTTGAATTTCAGGATTTATTGCATAAGGGAGCGATGCATAGGGATGTTGATATTTTAGCATTTTCTTTTCAACATGGGAATTCAGGGATTATCCTATCTTAGGAAAAATGAAAGCAAAAGCTCTATGTCTCAACTTTAATTTTTAATAAGGGTAAATTTGCTGGGATGTCAAAACTGGATGGTCTATTTGCCAAAATCTCTGCTTTACATACTCACTTTTTTTTTAACCATATTATTCCTCTCAAAAAGGTGTTGCCAAGAGTCATTCCTGTTATGGGGTTTAGTGCCAACACTGTCCAAATAAGAAGTTGCTCATTGTTAGAAAGAACTAGTTTCAGAGGCACAGATGCTACATTAGTGTTAGAAACATTCCTGTGTTGGAAGCCTTTGTGTTTCACACTGAATAAAACTGTATGATATTTACCACTACTTCACCCAGAAACCCTCCTCTTTCTATTTATGGTAACTTCAATGTGTGTGTGTCTTTTTTTAACTACATCTGGACTGCGAATATAAAAAATAAATTAGTTATAAGGAGAGTTGTGACTGTCAGACAAAATCCTTTCCTTTGCTGCTTTCACTCAAAGGCCTGTTTATGATTCTATTTCATAAAGTTAAGGCCCTTGGCAAAACTCTCTGAAGCCTCAGCATCCACATTGGAAAATTAGGAATTATATCTACCACCAAAAAAATGTTGTCAGGATTTAAAGCTATAACCCTCATTTCGCACATACAGCAAAGGCAAAATAAACACCCAGTAAATGCTAGGTGGACTGGAAGTTGAGTGTTAGTTTCTGTGCTGATCTTCACCTTATAAAGTGTGTTATTTTGACCACATAATTTTTCAGTTTCCTCCTCTTTAAATTGAAATAATATATTACTTATTTGGTTTGGAGATGTGTACCCACCCAAATCTCATATTCAATTATAATCCCCAATGTTGGAAGTGGAACCTGGTGGGAGGTGATTAGATCATGGGAGCAGTGTCTCATGAATGGTTTAGCTTCATCTGCCCAGTGCTGTTCTCCTGATAGTGAATGAGCTATCGTGAGATCTGGTTGTTTAAAAGTATATAGCACCTCCCCCTTCTCCCTCTTTCTCCTGCTCTGGCCATGTGAAGGCACTCCTTCCCCTTCAACTTCCACCATGATTGTAAGTTTCCTGAGGCCTGCAGAACCATTAGCCAATTAAACCTCAAATTACCCAATCTCAAGTATTTCTTTATAATGATTCAAGAATGGACTAATACAATTACCAACATAGATGTGTGATAATAAAATGTAATAAGTATCTAAAGTGTTTATCACAGTGCCTGATACATTGTAAATGCTCTACATATTTGGCCATTATTTCTAATTTATTACTTCTTGAATGCTTTAAAAATAACATATTTTGGCATATTTCAGAAAATTGTCTATGAAATAAGTTTATTTTCCATAAAAATATAGATTGGCATTGGAACATAAAGAATGTATGTACTTGTGCAATAATCCTGCATGTTCTGCACATGTACCCCAGAACCTAAAGTGCAATTATATATACACACACACATATATATATATATATATATATATATATATATATACACACACACATATATATATATATATATATATATATATATATATATATAAAGAATTTATTATAGACAATTGTAAGTCCTAAATAGTAGATAAGGTATATCCCTGAACTGATTAGATCATTTAAAAATCTTTCAGTCTGTATACATCAATCCTAGCATGGATATATTCAGTCACTACTGATTCAGATCCTGTTGAGAAACCCATAGGCTCTCTGACTTATATATGCCCCTGGAACAGGCTAGATTTGCAAAGGATAAGGAGCTCTTGTCTTGCCCTCTTTGGGCTCTGCCCCATCTAGATCAACCTCCTGAACCAGTTCCTCTGACTCCTTGTTCAACACCACTCTGGATCCCAACTTTCTTGTCTCCTTTAGACTTTTGGCCTTTAGTTCCCCTGGAATCCAGTTATTCTATCTTGTAGTCAATGTTTGCATTCCTATATCCAGTTAACTCTAAATAAAAAATTATATATGTGTACATACACAAACCATGATTAACACAAGTACTCAGAAGATACACCTACTCAAAAGATCTGATGCATGCAGTCAAAGCAATTGGAGAGAAGCTACTATGAAGATGCAGTTAGGAAGACAAACCTTTCAGCACCAAAAGGGTTTCTGGTTGGCCACATGTCCACTAAAGAATATGGCATTCTGAAAGCCAAAAAAAAAAAAATCTATTTTGTGATAGATTGGTGTATGAGAACAATTCAGAAATATTTACGTTCTGAAAATAAAGGCACTTGATTCACTAGTTCTTGTTTTCTAGAAATGTGTGAAAAGAAAGAATAAAGACTAATGTTTATTGAACATTTTCTATCTGTCAGACATCATTCTAAGCACTAAAAAAATAACTATCATAGGAAGACAATGCTCTTAAGGTTTCTAGTTCACTAAGTAAACTGAGATGCAGACAGATTAAATAATTTACCCAATGTCACATGCCTAGCACATAACAAAACCGGGGAACTTTCCACATATAAGGCACTTTGCAGAGGGTGAGGATATAAAAGTAACAAGATCTAGTCTTCACCTTCATGAAGATTAAATTCAAGTGAAAAGTCAAGCAAAAAGAGTAAACTAATAAAAGAATTTCAAATAAGTAATATACAGGCATATAAAATGAGATGAAGCATTCTGGAGAAACTAGTTTCATAAGGTGGTTGTTATGAGCTGAACTGTGTCCCACAAAATCCTTAACTGAATCCTCAGTACCTGAGAAAGTGACTGTATTGTCAAAAGGGCCTTTAAAGAGGTATGTAAGTTAAACTGAGGTCATATTAGTAGAGCCCTAATCTAATAACTGATGTCCTTACAAGAAGAGGAAAATAAAACACAGACATAGAAAGAACCTATGTCTGAAGAAGATGACTATCTACAAACCAAGGAGAGAGTACTTCAAAAGAAACCAAGCCTACCAACATCTCGGTCTCAGATTTCTAGGCTCTACAAATGTGAGAAAATAAATTTCTGTTGTTTAAGCCACCCAGTCTGAGGTACTTTGTCATAGCAGCCCTAGCAAACTAACACAATGGTCAAGAGAGGCCTCCCTCTAAAGTGAAGACATTTAAAATTAGGACTCACAGAATAAAAAGAGTAGAAGAGAGATCCAAGCAGAGAGAAAAGCAAGAGCAGAGCCCTTGAGGTGAGAATTAAAGGCTTTATGTATTCTTCTGCTTTCAGAAATCATTATAGCCCCTTCACTGCGTCATTACTAACAAAACACTTTACATTTAGGAAAGTATTTTACAGAATTATTCTCAGATAGGAACAAACGCACCAGAGATTTTAAGTGACTAGTCTAAGATCACACAGTAACACAAGAGCTAGAACTTGCATCTAGTTCCCAGTTGTCAAAGACAAAGCCAACATTCTTTTCATTATACCAAACTTTACTCCTAACCAAGGACATTCTAATGTTTCATATAGGGCTCCAGGAAATCTTATGTTATCCTAAGAATTTTATAAGAAAAATCTTATGTCATAGATAAAATCTTATATCATCAAGAACTTTATGGCCATGTCTATGCAGGGAAAGTGAGACCAAGAGTTGAGAAACTGTAATCAGGGTAGAAAGTTCTTCTGGACAGCTCAGTTTTTTATTTCTTCATATGCTTCATCTCCCTACTCCTGTACTCTCCTCTTCTTGTCCTTTATAATGATGGTGTTAAAGATTATACTTTTTAAAATTTATTTTCATAAATAATACATTTTAATTACTTTAATTCCCCCTTCATTTTAACTAGATAGGCCCATCCATAACCTAGAAACCCAAGAATTCTTTTCAAAATGGCTTTGAGTTTAACTATAGCCTTTGCAATATGGAACCTCAACAACTACCTACAGTGCTTGCCAGCAGGGCATGAGGAAATAGTGCAGCCAAGGGAGACTTCCATACAACACATGTGTTCTAAGTACAAAATTACAATAATTAGAGATGGCAAAGACTGAGCAGTTTATCTCCAGGAAGGCCAGTGAAAGATTACAAAATGTTTAGTCTAGGCCTGATTCCATTCTTCTGAGGCCACATAAAGTGAACAAACCTTCCCTAGTAGACAATTACATTAGCTAATCAAATGTAGTTTTAACATATTTGTACAATGTCATGACCCATAACTCTATCATATTTCACAATCAGTTTTTCCCTCTGAAGTATGTGAAGATATAAATGTATACAGAAATCACTGATTATTAAGTTATTCAACATATATTTTGAGATTTTATTAGGGAGAAGCACATTATTAGCACTGTGATGTTTATAAAAATAGTTAAGAATAAAGCTAGCCCTCAAAATAAATGTAAAGGTCTAACAGAAAGGTATCATCTGTAGCTATACCTGTAATTCAAGGGAGAATTTGGTAAATTGTGGAAAAAGAATTGAAACATGAAAAGGAGAATTCACATCTAATTATCATCTTCAGGGAGCCTTTTGCAGAAGAGAATGTGCCTAAACTGGGCTATGAAAGGTAATTGGGATTTCAACAGGTAGGACTACAACTGGTAGAAATGATGAAAGGCTGACTTTGAGATAAAGAGAAAAAGAGGTGAGCAAAAGAAAAAGTGAAGGATTTCTAGGGGACAATTTAATGAGAGATTACACATCAGGCTGGGAAGCAACTAACTCTTATTTTATAAATAATACAGAGCCCTGGAGGTTCTTAAATAAGTGAAAGCCTAATGAATGTCTACCATATACCAGGCACCAAGATTATCCTGTTACATATGAGTTTGTATTTTAATTCTTACAAACCAAATATCTTCAACACTCTAAAATCAGAAAACTGAGGCTTAGGAAGATTAAATACAAAAACAGTAAAGGTATAGCATCATTTGAATTATGGTCCAGGAGATGTATCTAGTAACCATGTAGCAAGAACTTTCATTTATTATCAGAAATAAGGAAGTGAGGAAAAGATGATTTAGGATCAGAATAATAACATGCTAAGTTATAAGTGAGTAAAATGCAGCTAAGTGGGGATTCCTAAATAGTAATTTTAAAGGTAAGAATGGAATTGGTAAAAGAAGTCACAGCTAGATATGAATATGAGGTGATATGGTAAATTATGCAAAATACAAGATTGCAGAGAACAAATCAAGAGAAGATAGTAGAAGACAAACCTTGAAAAACAGGAGTACAAAAATGGAAGAATGAAAGAAATACTGCAATAGCAAAGTTCAAATTTCCATTTTATAATAATCCCAAATATGTACACAAATTGAAGAGGAAGATGAAGAGAATGAAGGAAGATGAGAATGGAATAGAAATCTTGAGAAAACCACAAAAGTGTTGTGGGGAATGCTGCTCCAAAGCAGTAATGAAGTTCAGCTAACATTAAAGCAAGGATTTGTGGTGAAGTGAGAGGAATAGTGACTTTCTCCAGGGATACTGATAGCCTACAAACATAACAAAACAGGAAGTGAAAACAACTAGTCAAGGAGAAAAGAGAATAGAGAGTTGTTGAACCCATCTAAGAGTCCAGAGTTGAGAATAGGGATGAGGGGATTCTGCTTTTCCCATTGGCTCTGGTAATCCTTAGTGTGGCTGAATTGATTGTTTTTAAAGAGCAAAGATACAGATAAAGAATTATGTCATCTGCAAACAAAGATAGTTTGACTTTCTCTCTTCCTGTGTGAATACCCTTTATTTCTTTCTCTTGCTTGATTGCCCTGGCCAGAATTTCCAATACTGTGTTGAATGGGAGGGGCCAGAGAAGGTATTCTTGTCTTACACCAGTTCCCAAGGGGAATTTTTCCAGCTTTTGCCCATTCAGTATGTTGTCTATGCGTTTGTCATGTATGGGTTTTATTATTTTCACATATGTTCCTTCAATAACTAGTTTATTGAGAGTTTTTAACATGAAGAGTTGTTGAGCTTTATCAAAAGCTTTTTCTGCACCTTTAGAGATAATCATGTGGTTTTTGTCTTTAGTTCCCACATTTATTGATTTGCATATGTTGAACCAAACTTGCATCCCCAGGATGCAGCCTACTTGATCATGGTAGATAAGCTTTTTGATGTGCTGCTTAATTCAGTTTGCCAGTATTTTATTGAGAATTTTCACATTGATGTTCATCAAAGATATTGGCCTGAAGTTCTCTTTTTTTTGTTGTGTCTCTGCTAGGTTTTGGTATCTGAATAATGCTGGCCTCATAGAATAAGTTAGGGAGGAATCCTTCCTTTTTAACTTTTTTGAATAGTTTCAGAAGGAATGGTACCAGCTCCTTTCTGTATCTCTTGTAGAATTCAACTGTGAATCTGTCTGGTCCTGGGTTTTCTTTGATTGGTTGGTAGGATATTTTTTACTGCCTAAATTTCAGAACTCATTATTGATCTATTCTGGGATTCAGTCTCTTCTTGGTTCAGTTTTTGGAGTGTGTATCTGTCCAGAAAATTATTTGTTTCTTCTAGATGTTCTAGTTAATGTGCATAGAGGTGTTTATATGGTATTCACTGATTTTTTTTTTATTTCTGTGACATCAGTAGTGATAATCCCCTTATCATGTCTGATTGTGTTTATTTGATACTTCTCTGTTTTCTTCTTTATTAGTTTAACTGGTAGTCTATCTATTTTATTAATTTTTTTTTTTTCAAAACAAAACAACTCCTGGATTTGTTGATTTTTTGAAGGTTTTTTTGTGTCTCTATCTCCTTCAGTTCATTTCTGATCTTGGCTATTTCTTGTCTTCTGCTAGGTTTGAAGTTTGTTTGCTCTTAGTTCTCTAGTTCTTTTAGTTGTGATGTTAGGATGTGAACTTGAGATCATTCTAGCTTTTTGATGTGGACATTTAGTGCTATAAATTTCCCTCTTAACACTGATTTAGCTGTGTCCAAAAGACTCTGGTAAATTGTATCTTTGTTCTTATTATTTTTTCATTGTTCTTCATTATTTACTCAACAGTCATTCAAGAGTAGGCTGTTCAATTTCCATGTATTAATAGTTGTGTGGTTTTGAGTGAATTTCTTGTTCTGGAGTTCTCACTTGATTGTGCTGTGGTCTGAGAGACCATGTGTTATTTCAGTTCTTTTGCATTGGCTGAGAAAGCTTCTGAAGCTGATAAGCAACTTCAGAGAAGTCTCAGGATACAAAATCAATGTGCAAAAACCACAAACATTCCTGTACACCAACAACAGGCAAGCCAAAAGCCAAATTATGAATGAATTTCCATTTACAATTACCACAAAAAGAATAAAACTATCTAGGAATGCAGCTAACAAAGGAAGTGAAAGATCTCTTCAAGGAGAACTACAAACTACTGATCAAAGAAATAAGACATAACACAAACAAATAGAAAAACCTTCCATGCTCATTGATATGAAGAATCAATATCATAGAAATGGCCACACTGTCCAAAGCAATTCATAGATTCAATGCTATTCTCATTAAGCTACAATTTCCATTCTTCACAGAGTTAAAAAAAAACTATTTTAAAATTCATATGGAACCAAAAAAAGACAATTCTAAGCAAAAAGAACAAGGCTGGAGGCATCACACTACCTGACTTCAAACTATACTACAAGGATACAGTAATCAAAACAACATGGTACTGGCAAAAAAAAAAAAAAATAGACACATAGAACATTGGAACAGAGTAGAGAACCCAGAAATAAGACCATACATCTGCAACCATCTGATCTTTGACAAACTTGACTAAAACAAGCCACAAGGAATGGATTCTTTCTTAATAAATGATGTAGGGGGAAACTGGATAGCCATATTCAGAAAATTGAAACTGTACCCATTCCTTACACCATATACAAAAATAAACTCAAGATGTATTGAGACTTAAATGTGAAAACCAAAACTATAAAACCTAAGAAGAAAATCTAGCTAATCCTATTCAGGAAGGACATAGGCAAAGGCAAAGATTTCATGATGAGAATGCTAAAACAATTGCAAAAAAAGAAAAAACTGACAAATGGGATCTGATTAAACTAAAGAGCTTCTGCACAGCAAAAGAAACTACTATAAGAGTGAACAGACAACCTAGAGAACGGGAGAAAATATTTGAAATCTGTCTAGACAAAAGTCTAACATCTAGCATCTACAAGGAATTTAAACAAATTTGCAAGAAAAAAAAATAACTCCATTAAAAAGTGGGCAAAGAATATGAATAGACACCTCTTGAAAGAAGACATTTATGTGACCAACAAACATATTTTAAAAAGCTATGTCACTGATCATTAGATAAATGCAAATCAAAACCACCATGAGATACCATCTCACATCAGTCAGAATGGCTACTATTAAAAATCAAAAAACAACAGATGCTGGAGAGGTTGCAGAGAAAAAACACTCTTACACTGTTAGAGTGTAAAGTAGTTCAATCATTGTGAAAGACAGTGTAGCGATTCCTCAAAGACCTACAGGCAGAAATACCATTTAACCCAGAAATCTCATTACTGCTTATATACCCAGAGGGATATATGTAATTCTATTATAAAGATACATGCATATGTATGTTCAGTGCAGTACTATTTACTATAGAAAAGACATAGAATGGCAATCATTAAAAAATCTAGAGACAATAGATGCTGGAGAGGATGTGGAGAAATTTTACATTGTTGATGGGAGTGTAAATTAGTTCAATCCTTGTAGAAGACAGTGTGGTGATTTGTCAATGGCCTAGAAATAGAAATACCATTTGACCCAGGATTCCCATTCCTGGGTATATATCCAAAGGATTATCAATTGTTCTATTATAAAGACACACCCACACGAATGTTCATTGCAGCACTGTTTACAATAGCAAAGACCTGGAACCAATCCAAATGCCCATCAGTGACAGATTGGACAAGGAAAATGTGGCAATATACACAATGGAATACTATGCAGCCATAAAAAATGATGAGTTCGTGTCCTTGGTAGGGACATTATGAACCTGGAAACCAACATTCTCAGCAAACTGACATAAGAACAGAAAATCAAACACGGCATGTTCTCACTCATAGGTGGGTGTTGAACAATAAGAACACATGGACACCAGGAGGGGAGCATCACACACTGGGGTCTGTTGAGGGGGAATAAGGGAGGGACAGCGGGGGTGGGTTAGGGAGGTTGGGGAGGGATAAAATGGGGAGAAATGCCAGATATAGGTGACAGAGGGATGGAGGCAGCAAATCACATGCAACAATCTTGTATGTTCTGCACATGTATCCCAGAACCTAAAGTGCAATAAAATATATATATTTACAAAATAATAATAAATAAATAAAAGCTAACTGTTGGGTACTGTGCTCAACACCTGGGTGATGGGATCATCTGTACCCCAAACCTCAGCATTATTCAATATACCCTGCTAATAAATCTGTCCATGTACCACCTAAATCCAAAATAAAAGTTGAAATTATTTTAAAATTAAAAAAAAGACAAGACAAGACATGAGACCAATGTAAATATCCAACAATGATAGACTGGATAAAGAAAATGTGGTACATATATACCATGAAATACTATGCAGTCATAAAAAAGAATGAGATAATGTTCTTTGCTGGGACATGGATAGAGTTGGAAGCCATTATCCTCAGCAAACTAACACAGGAACAGAAAACCAAATACATGTTCTCAATTATAAGTGGGAGCTGAATGATGAAAACACATGGACACATGAGAGGGAACAACACATACTGGGCCCGTCCTCTGACAGGCTGGGGGTGGGAGGTGGGAGAACATCAAGAAGAATAGCTAATGGATGTTGGGCTTAACACCTAGATGATGGTATGATCTGTACAGCAAAGCACCATGGCATATGTTTACCCATGTAACAAACCTGCACATCCTGTACATATAACCCTGAAACTAAAATAAAGGTTGGGAAAAGAAACTAAAATAAAAGTTGGGAAAAGAAAGAGCAAACATCAACAGTAATCAAAGTTTAAAAATTCAGAATAAGCATCCAAACCTACTTTGTTTTCCTAAGGAAAATAGGCATATCAGCCATGTCTAAATAAATAAAATGTGTATGTTGTTCAGTATCATTCAATTTGGCCAAATTTTCTTCCATAATTACCAGCCAAGAACCAAATTCTGACTTTACATAAGTACTGCTGGCCTTCCCATAAATAACTGTTTCAAAAATTATGCAGGAGATAGGTGATAAGGGAAAACTTATTGGAGAAAGTGACATCTAATATAAGTGCTTAATAGATGTTCCCTCCTCCTCCCACACAAATGTATAGATAGGACCTTGAAAGCCTAAAGAACATTCTTTCCAAAAGGTCATTTTAGGAGCAGGTGGATGGGTTAGGGGGGATGTTGCTAAAACTTAGATTATGATCTCAAGTACTTTCCCCCTCCTTATTCTTTTCTAGAATTCTAGAATTTTAAAACTGGAAAGGGCCACAGAGATCCCAATCTAAATTTTATAAGTGAGAAAAATCAAATCCAGAGAGTGTCAGCAATATGTTTATCCATGATCACGCAGCTGGAAAACCTGGGCCAAAACTAAAATCTCTCTTATTCCTTTTCCATAAACCCAGAACCAAACACCAAAAAGATCTCTAGGAATGCTTTAGGCCCACAGTGATAATGATCTTTAGAGATAACACTACTCCTCTCTATCCAAGGGTAGGCTAGGCCTTTCTTTTACTATAATCTCACTACAGTTCATTCACAGAGACATTATCATCCACTCTGAACTCTTTCCTTCCTCTGTCACCTGTCCCTAACTTTCCTGAAAAATTAGATTAAATAGTAGTGATAGGAAATAATAAATTATCAGTCTTTATTAATACTGATGATTACGGTCTTCAAATTATTTGGCATTTTTTATATACCCTAAACAGTTCCAGGCAGTTTAGCAAATGGCATAGGTAATGCCTTGGCCTGTAACTAACATACAGGTAATGGACAATGAAAGTATTTTCCATGTAATGTTCATACACCTTTAAACTACAAAAATGTGCAGGAT
Organism: Saimiri boliviensis; assembly: GCF_048565385.1. Classification (NCBI taxonomy): domain Eukaryota; kingdom Metazoa; phylum Chordata; class Mammalia; order Primates; family Cebidae; genus Saimiri; species Saimiri boliviensis. Next base: position 72,973,330 of record NC_133459.1, read on the forward strand.
CCACTTGGATTTTGAAGCCTGACACATTATGAAAGGAGATATTTCTGTCAATCATTTGATCTCTGAGATACCGAACTCATTAAAATCCAGGATTCTTTGATGATCATATTGGCTGAATGAAAAATTACCCATGGCACTGTTAGGGAATTATTATGAGCCAAGAATGTTTTTTATTTTGTCTTTAAACTTTCCTTTTTGGATATGCAAAATATGTTTCTTAAAATCTTACTACTTTCATCTTCCTTAAGCACAGACTTTAATGAGACTAGGAAAATGCTTATTTTGATTCTGAAAAGAGAACTGAAAAAATCAGGCAAAAGAACTCTAGAATTTTAATTTAATTAAAGCTAAATTAAGTGTGTACTTTTTTGCTTGTTTAAATGGCTGAACGTTTTTGTTTGTGTTTTTGTTTTTGGCCTAGAATTTTCATTGCCTGCAAACCCCAAATTTACTAGATACTTGCTAACTCTACATTTTATTCTAAGTCAGAAATACTTAGCTAAAAACATACACATAAGTCTTCTGATTTTGCATGATACATGTATTTATGGACAGTGTAGGTTCATGTCTAGGAAAAAAAAAGAAAGAAAAAAAACTTGTGTCCAAATTGGTTAACAGTTCTCCTTCCATCTTTCTATAAAGGCGGCCTGAAAATCTGTTCTACTTTTTACTTACCTCAAGAGTTATTTTAGAATAGCTATTTACAAATTCCCTACAATGAGGAAAATACAAATTTTTCTATATTCAAAAGGGATTTAAAAGATAAGAAAATGTTTTCATTCATCTCTTATATGTATGCAAATGTTCTTTCACAATTGCGTAGGTCAAATGGTATTCAACGGTTAAGAAAATGTACTCTTGGTCTGTTTTACAGAAGGTAATAGCTGTTCCCCATATCCCAGTTGTCACCAACCTCCCCATCGGTTTCCCATTTAATTATTCACAGAAAAAAGTTAATTGAGTAAAAAATAATCTGCTTTTCATTTCTTAAAATAGGAGCTACATTATCAAGAATGATGAACTATGGCTAAAAGAAAGTAAATGCAAATATCCTTTATTAGTACAATGGAAGAATTTCCTCAAAATAAAGTGGACGATCAGCTACAAGCTATACTAAGTAGTTCAGGGCTGTTTGAACTTTTTGGTTCTTTTTCCTACTCTCATCCTACTTCTGGAAAAGGATCTATTCACAGTGGAGGATAAAGGTTACATAGTAAGACTATTACAGAAGGTATATAATTTACAGTCATTATATCCTACATCTACATAATTTCTATGACTGTTTAGTATAAATAGTAGAAAACACTTCAGTATGTTGGCTCTGTATGTTTCCCCATTATACTATTTGTAAGTTACAATCATTCATTTTTAGCTTAAACTTTTCTTTGTATATGGTATTAAAATCCACAGTCAAGTTAGATCAAGTTGGGATATACTTTCTGTAAGGGTCATCTAGAAGCTTAAGTATACAAAAACAACCAACCCTAAGAGCTAACTCATATAATTATCTCTTTTGCAGCTTCCATAACTTGTTACTAGCATGCTATTTCTTATCTTAAAATTCTTGCTAAACATCATTTGGTTAGGAACAACAACAACAAAAAAATCAAACACGTTTTGTTCTGTCAGTGTAGTTTTCACAGTCCCATTATCTCAAAAAGAAATCTACAGCAGATGAAGCTTAAGTACAACATAAAAAGTCTAGCAGTAGGCTGGGCACGATGGCTCATGCCTGTAATCCCAGCACTTTGGGAGGTCCAGGCACGTGGATCACCTGAGGTGGAGACTTCGAGGCCAGCCTGACCAACATGGAGAAACCCTGTCTCTACTAAAAATATAAAATTAGCCAGGCATGTTGGCACATGTCAGTAATCCCAGATACTAAGGAAACTGAGGCAGAAGAATCACTTGAATCTGGGAGATGGAGGTTGTGGTGAGCTGAAATCACACCACTGCACTCCAGCCAGGGCAACAAAAGCAAAACTCCTTCTCAAAAAAATATAAATAAATAAATAAATAAAAAGTCTAGCAGTGTGAAATGTGATTTGCCGTCATTACATTACACATGGAAGACAAGCTGACTACATTGTGAATTTTTCATCAGCCAAGCAAAAGACTAATTGAAAGAATAGTTCAAGTTTTAACAGTTTACTGCTAATGTATGTGTTTATCAGGCATATTCTGAATATAACATAACTAACAGAGCATGACCTGGATATCAGACTTTACTGGATTGGGTTATATAGTGCAAAGAGAATTGCACCTGCAGTTAAAATAATTATGTTTGAGTCTTTCTTCATTGATGTGCTGTGTGATCTAAAGCAAGTCTTTACCTCTCCATGCCCCCATTTTCCATGTATTTTTTCATTATCAAATAAAACTAATTTGCAAATAAGTTAAGAAGGTGGAAAGCGTTTGAAAAATTTAGAAGCTCCATATAAACACAGATAATTACTACTGTTGCTATCCAGGAATTCTAAGAAAAGAATTCTTGGCTTGTGTTACCTCACCTGAGACCAGTCTACACAGCACAAAACAGGGTGGGCCATTTCTACATGAAAATCTCTATAAAGCCAAACTCAAGCTAGGCAAGAAAAATCTCACTATCAATTAACAATCTCTTTTAAATCTTTAGTTTGTGTATCATTCCTTCAAGTTTCTCACTGGTTTAGGAAACCCAGTCATCATTGATTTAGTAGTTCTCATTCATTCATTCATTACTGAGAGTTTGGCTATCATCTTCCAGTTAAATTGTAGTCATAAGACAATAACCAAAAAAACCCTGAAAATCAAAGTTTATAAAAATTGAGTAATTTCTCAGAACAAGAGAAACATCTAGAGACATTGTGTCCTCTTCTTCCTGCTCCTAACATTGCACACTTGCCCAATGTTTAAAACCTGTATCTGGTCATACTCCAACATCCAACCTATCCAGCAGAGAAAACAGCTGTTGTGGCTTCAGAAATACAATAGGAAGGAAAACTAAGGGATTGCCACTAGCCAGAACATTTTATTATAAACAGAAAATACATTGATATACCAGAAGGTACTTTACTGCTTTTCAATGCAAAATAAACCACAGTGATATCCCTATAGAGTTAGGTATGTGATTCAGTCAATGTGGTTCTTGCCGTATATAAGATTATCAGTAGAGCTTCAGTGGAACCTCTATATATGATTAAAATACCAAAGAAGTATGCTGCCTCAAGCTCAGTGTAATACTGAGTATTGTTCCAAATTCCAAGACCAAAAGAATGCTAGAAGTAAGCTAAACTAGCTTTTAATACAAAGCTAAAAAGCTATTACAACCACTTTTAGGACAAGAACAAAGCTTTCTGCTTCTTTTGTGTACCACCTAACATCTAATCTGAAAGTACAGAAATTTAATACATGGCTGGTATTTGACTAAAGGTACCATAAAATAAGAGTTCAAGAACTGTAACTTATATATTAGTGTAGTCTGAAATACACTATTCTGATTAATCAGTGACCCAGATAATAAATGATGTAAATCCCATACAGTTAAGACCATTTAAATAATTAGAACATGTTAGAATTTTCTGGAACTAAATTGATCTTTTTTTCAGTGTTTCAGTAAACCAACCAAAATATCATGAGTCTTAAAAATAAAGAAAATTTTACTGTTTGCCAAACTATGTTAAACCATTTATATGTATTAACTGGCTTTAACCATTTTACAATTTGTGAGGAAGACATTATTTTCCCCATTTCACAGTTGAGAAAACTAGTCACACAGCTTATAGATATGGAAAACAGAACCAAAATCCAAATTGGCCTACCTCTGAAGCTGGTACAGTAATCTTAACCATTACACTACCACACTCTCCTCTTTTGGGGCTCACAGCTCTGTATAACAATTATTATGGCTTAAAATGCACAGCAGAAAATGCCCTGCAATTGACAGAATTCTTCTAAGGTCCATGCCACCAGGGTTCAAAGACTAGTGGAACAGCAGAAGAAAAAAAATCTCTGGTTAAATTTGGCTAAATGAGGCAAAGCCTGAAGAACACTGCAGGGCTGCAAATCAGAAAATGCTGATCCAATAACCTGCCTAACTATAGCAGCTAATCCTCCAGCAGGATTAGAAGAGAAGCAACTGTGTAAGATTGCTTCTGCATAGCCAGATTTCTATTATTTCCCATTTATGGAGGGACACCATAAACTGCACCATGCTCTAAGGTCAGAAGCAGTTCTCATAGCCTTTTCTAGCTGCTTCCAGGGCAACTGGTTGAGGACACATGACTAAGGCCGTAAGCTAAGCAACTTGAGCACTGGCTTAAGAGCTGAAGTTTGTTTCTTGCAAGACTTCATACCCACCAAACTTCCAGAAGAGATGTGCCAGCAAACAGCCAGACTACCAAAATTATTTTTCTATGCTGTGTGGTGGTCAGGCAGAAAAGTATGGTCGCCAGCAATAAACCAGCTACCACAGGTGGAACATCCAGCAACCCTAATCTGAAGAAATATTTCAGAACTTTTATTTCAGTTTTGTCCTTTTCTACTAGATATTTAGGAGCCTCTTAGCTAAACCCTAACAGATGTCTCTTTAAAGTGTTATTAATGGCAAACTGAAAGTGACCATAATCTCTATAGAATTAATGTTATTTTTCCTGCAAATGAAAGAAAAATCAAGAACATAAGAAGGAAAAGAAATTCAATTCAGAATGCTACTGCTTAAAATATTAAATACCACTACATAACATCAATGCCCTCATTAATGAAGAAAATATGTTTGCTTTTATGTTTAAACCATATGAATGTATGCATATCATATAATTAGAAATAAAATGTGCATGTATATCTTTTACTTTCTTGAGTTTGGCAAATAGATTTCAGTTGATGACTTCTCTATATAAATGTTTTATTTCTTTAAAATGACTAAAGAGAATATATGTACACAAATATTTGATATGGCTACTAGAGTGCAGCATTTTTACCCCCAAAATTAAAATATGGTTGCATTTAACACTATAATTTCAAGTTAAGAAATCTGCAATTACAGCATTACTAACAAAATCACAACTTTCTTGGGAAAGATGTACTACTTTTTAGAACCATTATATGACAAGATTAGGAAAAATATACTTACCTTGATGTTTTAATAGCCTATAAGTATTCCCTATAACAACCCTACAAAATATTTTTCATTTATTTATCTAGCATATTAACTATTATGCAAAAGGCATTTAATTGGCATTTTAATTCTAATTATCCAAAAATTATTATAATTAATTCTGCATAACAGAAATATAGTTGACCCTTGAACAACATGAGGGTTTGGGGTACTGACACCCCATGCATTCAAAAATCCACATATAACTTTGACCCTCTCCGAAACTTAACTACTAATAGCCTACTATTGATCAAAAGCCTTACCATAATATAAGCAGTCAACCCAGATTTTGTATATGTATTATACACCATATTCTTAAAGTAAGCTAGAGAAAAGAAAATGTTATTTTAAAAATTATAAGTTAGGAAAAAATATATGTACTATTCATTAAAGGAAGTAGATCATTATAAAGAACTTCATCCTCATGGTCTTCACATTGAGTAGGCTGAAGAGGATGACAAAAAAGTAGTGAATACTCTTGCCGTCTCAAGGTTAGCAGAGGCAGAAAAAGTAGAGGAGGTGGAAGAGGAGGCAGGCATAATTTGGTGTAACTTAAAAAAAAAATCTGCTTATAATTGGGCCCACACAGTTCAAACCTGTATTGTTCAAAGGTCGACTGTACTCTAAGTTACAATATCTGAAATTTATATTCACATCTAAAATAACTTAGTTATTATATTTGAGATGTAATTCCATAGTGTCTGTGATCTCTCTAAATAACAAAGTAGCCCCAAAGATTTCTCACAGCAACACAAAGGGAAATAATCTGCAGAGGTAAAGAAGACATATATTTATACTGCCAAGAATGTCTCTACCAGGAGAGTCCTTTAATCTTAGTTTAGTCTGCCTCCACATTCTAGACCCTACTATTTCTCCACATCTCTGTGAGGTAGAGATCAGCAGAGTGCAATATTACCCATGTTGTCTCTCAAGTGAGACTTTCTGTGTGTGAATATTAGCTTTGCTACTTATTAACCAGGTAATCCTGGACAAGTTACTTGACCTTTTGAACTTCAATTACATTTAGATTTTATTATCATATCTATGACATCATCCAGGAGAGTTGAAGAAGGTATATTTACATTAGTGAGCAGTAGAACCAATGGCAGAAACAAGCTCTGTCACCCAGTCTAATGTTGTTTCTAATGATATACATTAAATATTACTGAGTAGTAATGCTATTAAAAAAATGAATTCAAAATAAAATTCTCTTCCCACAAGAAGAGAATCTGAGGTTAAACTCCAGACTTCAATAGCATTGCTGAATAAAAGCATTTGAGAAGGATATGGATAGGGATCCTCAGGAGGAATATTTTTTTCATTAGTGTAAGCCAAAGTAAATAGAGAATAATGCAAGAAGATACACTTTGGGGGTGGCAAAATAAAGACTTCATATAATAATAAAGACCTCAGAAAAGCCACTCCTCCAAAAAAGCAATATGAACACTGGAAAGAATTGCCTAAATCAACCGTTTTCAGAACTTTGCAAATTAACTTAAGACTTGCAACAATTCAAGGAGTGCTTCTTTCAAAAGAAAAACGACTGAATCTCACTGACCACTAAGCCAACTAAACAGAGATTTAAATGGCCACCCACAATCAGAAAACAGACTTTACAGAATTAATACTGGAAAGTAACTTGACAAAAACAAACAACAGAAAAAAAAAAAGAGAGAGAGAAGGAAGAATGTGATTTCAAAAGTTGTTCCATTATATTGTCTTAAATGTCTAGTTTTGAGCAAAATATTATGAGACATGCAAAGAAAAAATAAAGTATGGCCCATACCCAGCAGGAGAAAGCACATCAATAGAAACTGTGACTGAAGATATCCAGATGTTGGACTTACTGGACAAAGACTTTGAACATCAATTTGTTCAAGGAACCGAACGAACACTGTCTAAAGAAGTAAAAGGAAATAAGAGAATAGTGCTTCACCAAATAAATGATACCTGTAAAATGATAGAAATTATTTTAAAGTTGCTAATAGAAATCTTGGAGCTATAAAGTATAATTAAATTTTGTTAAACTAATGGAAGGTCTCAAGAGAAGAATGAGTAGATTAGCAAAATAATGAATCAGCAAACTTGAAAACAGGCCACCATCAATTGCAATCATTCAGTCTGAATATAAGAATTTAAATAAAAGTAAAATGAACACAGCTTCAGATACCTAGAAAATAACATCAACCGTACCAAGATATGCATAATGGGAGGACAAAGATAAAGGAATTAGAAGAATATTTGAAGAAAAACAGCCACAACTTCCCAATTTGGTGAAAAACATTAATCTATACAGTCAAGAAGGTCAAGAAACTCCAAATAAGATAAACTCAAAAAAATTAACACTTAGACACATCATAGTCAATATGTTGAAAACCAAAGACAAAGAGAGACTACTGAAAACAACAAGAGGCAACAACTTACCACATATAAGGAATCCTCAATAAAAATAGCAGCCAATTTCTCATCAGAAACCACGGAGCCAAGTAGGTAATAAAAGAATATATTCAAGGTGCAAAGGAAAAAAAAAATGTCAACCAAGAATTCCAAGACTATTATTCAGATATGAAAAAGAAATTAAAACACCCATATTTTAAAAATAAAAGAGACAAATGAAAAGAAAAAACAGATAATTTATCACTAATAAACCTTCCCTATAAGAAATACTAAAAGTCATTTTATCTAAAATAAATGGTCACTACACAGTAACTCAGATCCACACAAAGAAATAAAGAGCACCAGAAAATGTAACTGCATGTGTTAAAAAAAAAAAGACCAGAAAAATGTTTGTAATTCTTTTCTTCTTTTATCTGATTTAAAAGACAACTGCATAAAACAATAATTATAGGTCAATGAGCTTAAATATATAAAATGTAATTTATATAACAGAAATAATGCAATACTACAGCAAAGTTTTTATACGCTATTTAAATTAAGTTGCTATTAGTCTAAACTGGATTATGGTAAGGTAAGATGGAAACTGTAATCCTCAGGGTGGCAAGTAAGAAAATCACTCAAAAAGTACATTAAAAGAAGCAATGAGAAAAGTAAACTAGCATACTATGAAATATCTATTTGATACAAAAGAAGGCACAAATGAAAAATAGAAAAATTAAAAGAACGTAAGATCTATGTAACACAAATAGCAAAATGTCAGGCATAAATCTTACTTTATCATACATTACATCAAATATAAATTGATTAAACATCCTAATCAAAAGGCAGAAACTGGTGTAATGGTTATTTTAAAAGGATCCAAATAAATGCTGCCTAAAATATACATAATTTAAATTCACAGACACAAATAAATCATATGTAAAAGAACTGAAAATGATATACCATGCAAACAGTAAACAAGAGAGCTGGGGTTGCTAGCAGGAGACAAAATACACTTTAAGATAAAAATGTATGTTAGATACAAAGAAGAAAATTTTATTATAATAAAAACATCAATCCACCAGGAAGACATAACAATTATAAACACATATGTACCTACCAAAAGAATCTCAAAATACATAAAAGAAGAAGTCACAGAATTGATGGGAAAAATAGATACATTAACAACCATAGTTGGGCTTCAATATCCTACTTGCAAAAAAGTATAGAACAATTAAACAGAGAGTCAGCAAGAAAATAGAAGACTTGAAGACTACTAGACCTGTAGATAGCTGTAGAACATGTCACTAATCAACAAGAGAACACACATTACATTCTTGTCAAGTGTACATGGGATATTCCCCAGAACAAACCAACTGTTAGGCAATGAAACACGTTTTAATAAATTTCAAATAATTAAATTCATATGAAGTATGTTTTCTATCACAATACAATGAAGTTAGAAAGCAGTAACCAAAGGAAATTTGGGAAAATCACAAGTACTTGAAATTTAAACACACATCCTAATATCTAATGGGTAAAAGAAGAAATCAAATGGGAAATTAGAAAATATTTTGAGATGAATTTAAAAAAAATCCAATGTACCAAAACTGATGGGACACAGCTAAAGCAATGATTAAAGAGCAATTCAAAACTGTAACCACCTATAAAAGATATTGGCCTGGTGTGGTGGCTCACACCTGTAATCCCAGCACTTTGAGCACCGAGGTGATGGATCACTTGAGGTCAGGAGTTAAAGACTAGCCTGGCCAAAATGGTGAAACTTATCTCTACCAAAAATACAAAAATTAGCTGGGCATAGTGACACATACCTGTAATCCCAGCTACTTGGGAGGCTAAGGCAGGAGAATCACTTGAAGCTGGGAGATGGAAGTTGCAGTGAGCAGAGATAGTGCCACTGAACTCCAGCCTGAGTGACAGAGTAAGTAAGACTCTGTCTCAAAGAAAAAAAAGTGGAAAACTATAAATACCTGGAAAAAAAATGGAATAAAAAGTAAAAAAGGAATAAAGACTATCAACGAAACCAAAACTGTATTCTTTGAAAAATCAAAAATACTGGTAAGCTTTTAAAGACTGATCAGGGAGAAGAAAAAAAATTATAGATCAGAAATGAAAAAGGGGACAAGGGAATACTAGAAACAACTGTATAACAAGAAATTAGATAACCTAGATAAAATGGAAAAAATCCTAGAAAGACAAACTAGTAAAACTGACTCAAAATGAAATAGAAAGTTTGAATAAACCAATACTAAGTAAAGAGACTAAATTCATAATTTTATAATTTCCTACAAAATAAAGCTCAGGCCTAGATGGCTTCACTGGCAAATTCTACTAAACTTTTCAAGAAAATTTAATGCTAACTCTTGAAAAATTCTTCAAAAAAAAAAAAAAAAAAAAAAAAAAAGAGCAGAATACTTTCCAAGCTATTTTATAAGGTTAGTATTACCCTGATACCAAAACCAAAGGCATCATAAGAAAAAAAATAATAATAAACTACAGGCCAATATACTTTATGAATAAGGAGGCAGAGTACCTTAACAAAATACTAGCAAAAAAAAAAAAAAAATCCAGCAACATGTAGAAAGAATTACATAACACAATCAAGTGGGATTTGTTTCAGGAATGCATGTTGGTTTAATCAATCAAGGTAACACACCATAATAACATAATAAAGGAGCAAAATTATAATCTCAACATGTACAGAAAAAAAGTACTTTTTGTAGGAAAACACAGTCAACAAACTAAGAATATATGGAAATGTTCACAATGTAATAAAAGCAATCTATTTAAAAAAAAAAATCCACAGCTAACATCAGACTTAATGGTGAAAGCAGAGTACTTAAATAAGTTACGGGCTTGTGCCTATAATCCTACCTACTCTACAGACTGAGGCAGGAGGACTGCTTGATCCCAGAGTTTGAAACTACAGTGAGCTATGACTGCTGCTGCACTCTAGCCAGGGTGACAGAGTGAGATCCTGTCTCTTAAAAATAATAATAATAATTTAAAAAGACAAGGATGCAAGGATATCTGCTGTTACCACCCCTATTCAACATTGCCCTGAATAAGGCAAGACAAGTAGATAAGAAAAATAAGTAAAAGGCATGCATGTACAATAGGAAGAATCTATCTTTGTGCAGATTTTGTTACACAAAAAATTATTAGGAATGCACAAAAATAAATTTTAGAATTAATAAATTATTTCAGTAAGATACTAGGATACAAAATCAATATAGAAAAACTATTGTCTTTTTATAGAATGGCAATGAAGAATCCAAAACTGAAATTAAGAAAGTAATTTTATATATACTAGCATTAAAAATCAAATATTTAAGAATAAATTTTACTAAAGAATTGCAAGACAAATACTGAAAACCACAAAACATAACTGAAAGAAAATCTAAATAAATAGACAGCTATTCTACATTCCTGGATCTATATAACTAGTATTTTTGAGATGATGATGCTGAATATAATTTATAGATCTACAGATCCAAAACGATTCCTATCAAAATCTCAGCTGCATTTTTGAAAAAATTAATAAACTTATCCAAAGTTTATACAAAAATGAAAGGGAATGAAAGCAACCAAAACAAGTTGGAAAATAATCCAAGTTGAAGAATTTATACAACTTAATTATAAAACATACCAAAAGACAACAGAAATCAAGACAGAATAGCACTTGCATTAGAATTAACAATAGATTAATAGAATAGAACTGAGAGTCCATAAGCAAATCCAAACTGTAATATCAATTAATTTTTAACCCGAAAGAATAGTCTTCAATAAATCATGCTGAGGCAACGGGTTATCCACATGCTAAAGAATGAATTTGACATTTTACCACATATCAGCTCAAGATGGATGAGAGAACTAAATTTAAAACCTAGATGTAAAAGCTAAAACTATAAAACTGTTAGAAGAAAACATAAAACTATATCCTCAGGACTTTGCATTAGGCATTAGTTTTCTAGACAAGAAATAATAGATAAATTAGATGAAATTGAATTTTTTTAACTTTCTTCAAAGAACACTACCAAAAAAATTAAAAGACAGTCCACAGCCTGAAAGAAAATGTTTGCAAACTGTAAATTAGGTAAGGGACTTGTATCAAGAATATATAAAGAACTCACACAAATCAATAACATAAAAACAAACAACCCAAGTAAAAAAATGGACAAATAATTTAAATAGATATTTCTCCAAAGAAGACAGAATAATCAAAAACCCATGAAAAAATGTACAACACCATTAGTCATTAGGAAAACAAAAGTCAAAATCACAATGAGATAGTCCTTCACAGCAACTAGAATGGCTACAACAAAAAAGAAATACAGTAACAAGTGCTTAAATTAATTATGGAAATATTAGAACCCTGTGCATTGCTGATGAAATTGTAAAATGCCTCAGCCTCTTTGGAAAAGTTGGATAATTCTTCAAAACTTTAAACATAGAGTTACTATGACATAGCAATTCCACTCCTAGGTAATATACCCAAAGAAATGAAAATACATGTCCACACAAATCCCTGTACATAAATATTCATAGCCCAAACAATGGAGACAACCTAAATGCTCATCAACTAATAAATGGATACACAATGTGGTATATCCAAACACTGAAATATTATTCAGCAATAAAAGGAGTACATCCTTTGGTACATGCTACAAAATACATGCTATAACATGATACAGCATGTAACACACTTGCTACAACATGAATGAAATTTGGAAACATATAAAATGAATTAAGTCACAAAATAAAAAATATTTGTACACTTCCATTTATATCAAATAATCATAAAAGGTTAATCCATAGAAACAATTAGATTAGTACTTGCCATTGGCTGGGGGAGGGCATAAGAAGTGACTACTAATACTCACCTGTCATCATTCCACTGGGGTCATTTTTGCAATAATGAAAATATTCCAAATTCAATAGGGGTAATGTTCGCACAATACCACATTAGTGAATATACTAAAGCCACTGAACTGCACCCTTTAAGAGAGCAAATGTTGTACTATGTGAATTACGTCCTTAACAAAGCTATTATAAAAATAATAATACAACAAAGAAATGCAGCTGTCATAATGATTGATTTTAAAAAGCCAATAGGTGGAGAGGACTGAAGATGGCCAACTAGGAACAGCTCAGGATTGCAGCTCCCAGTGAAAGCGCAGAGGGTGAGTGGATGCTGCATTTCCAGATGGATTTTTATTGTCCACAGACCAGGAGATTCCCAGGTGGAGGAGCCCCAGGGGTCAACAGCGCGGCTGTTTTGGCCAGCGCGGCTGTTTTGGCCAGCGCGGCTGTTTTGGCCCACGCGACTGCTTTGCTGGCGCCCTGGCACAGCAGTTTTCCGTACAAAATACACTGGTCTGGGTACACTTTTCGCTGGCGATTGGAGACCTGGGAAGGCAGATAGCCCATTCATCTGATTTAAAAAGGAACTGAAACAGGGAGCCAGGCCAGGTGATTCCTGGGCAAGAAAACCGCCACGAATCTCAGTGCTGCTACTTTAGCCAGCACAGTGAGTTGCCACAGGAGAAATCACACAGATCCTGATGCCTTTTCAACAGGCGACTGGAACACCTGGGAGAGAGTAAACCATTCAATTAAAAAAAAAAAAAAAAAAACTCTGAGTCAGGGAGTCAGGTGATCAGACTTGGCTGGACCCACCCCCAGAAAAAAAAAGATCAAAATAGCAATTGAAAACTCTCTGGGTTGAGAGTTTCAGAGCAAGCACAGCTGAACCCAGTATGGTCCAGCTCTGTGGGCCACAAACATATTCCTCAAGAAGAGCAACCCCAAGGCACATAATCTTCAGATTCACCAGGGTTGAAATGAAGGAGAAAATGCTAAGGGCAGCCAGAGAGAAAGGTCGGCTTACCCACAAAGGGAAGCCCATTAGACTCACAGCAGATCTCTCAGCAGAAACCCTACAAGCCAGAAGAGAGTGGGGGCCAATATTCAACATCCTTAGAGAAAAGAACTTTCAACCCAGAATCTCATATCCTGCCAAACTAAGCTTCATAAGTGAAGGAAAAATAAAATCCTTTGAGAACAAGCAGCCACTCAGAGATTTCATCACCACCAGGCCTGCTTTACAAGAGATCCTGAAAGAGGCTCTACACATAGAAAGGAAGAACCAGTACCAACCACTCCAAAAACATACCAAATGGTAAAGAGCATCAACACAATCAAAAATCTGCATCAACTAATGGGCAAAACAGCTAGCTAGCAGCAAAATGGAAGTATCAAATTCACACATAACAATATTAACCCTAAATGTAAATGGACTAAATGCCCCAATCAAAGACACAGACTGGCAAATTGGATAAAAAGCCAAAACCCATTGGTGTGCTGTATCCAGGAAACCGATCTCACATGCAAGGATACACAAAGGCTCAAACTAAAGGGATGAGGGAAGATTAACAAAGCAAATGGAGAGCAAAAAAAGCAGCAGTTGCAATTCTCGTCTTTGATAAAATAGACTTTAAACCAACAAAGATGAAAAGAGACAAAGAAGGACATTACATAATGGTAAAAGGATCACTGCAACAAGAAGAGCTAATGTAAATATATATGCACCCAATACAGGAGCACCCAGATACATAAGGCAAGTTCTTAATGACTTACAAAGAGACTTAGACTCCCACAGAATAATAGTGGGAGACTTTAACACCCCATTGACAATATTAGACAGATCAACCAGACAGAAAATTAACAAGGATATCCAGGACTTGAACTCAGACCTGGAACAAGCAAACCTAAAAGACATTTACAGAACTCTCCACCCCAAATTCACAGAATATACATTCTTCTCAGCACCACATCACACCTACTCTAAAATTGACCACGTAATTGAAAGCAAATCACTCCTCAGCAAATGCAAAAGAATGGAAATCATAACAAGCAGTCTCTCAGACCACAGTGCCATCAAGATAGAACTCAGAATGCAGAAACTAACTCAGAACCGCACAGCTTCATGGAAACGGAGAACAACTGGCTCTTGAATGTTGACAGGATAAACAATGAAATGAAGGCAGAAATAAAGATGTTATTCGAAACCAACGAGAACGAAGACACAACATACCAGAATCTCTGGGACACATTTAAAGCAATATCTAGAGGAAAATATATAGCAATAAGTGCCCACATGAGAAGCAAGGAGAGATCAAAAATTGACACCCTATCATCAAAATTGAAAGAGCTAGAGGAGCAAGATCAAAAAAACTCAAAACCTAGCAGAAGACAAGCAATAACTAAGATCAGAGCAGAAATGAAGGAGATAGAGACACAAAAACCCTTCAAAAAATCAATAAATTCAGGAGCTGGTTTTCTGAAAAGATCAACAAAATAGACAGACCACTAGCCAGATTAATAAAAAAGAAAAGAGAGAATAATCAAATAGATGCAATAAAAAACAATAAACGGGATATCAACACAGATTCCACAGAATTTCAAACCATCATCAGAGATTATTACAAACAACTCTATGCACATAAACCAGTAAACCTGAAAGAAATGGATAAATTCCTGGACACTTGCCTCCTCCCAAGCCTAAACCAGGAAGAAGCTGAAACCCTGAATAGACCAATAACAAGGTCTGAAGTTGAGGCAGCAATTAAGAGCCTACCACCCAAAAGAAGCCCAGGTCCAGATGGGTTCACAGCTGAATTCTACCAGACATACAAAGAGGAGCTGGTACCATTCCTTCTGAAACTATCCCAAATAATTCCAAAAGAGGTAATCCTTCCCAAATCATTTTATGAGACCAGCATCATCCTGATATCAAAACCCAGCAGAGACTCAACAAGAAAAGAAAACTTCAGGCCAATATCTATAATGAACACAGATGCCAAAATCTTCAATAAAATACTGGCAAGCCGATTGCAACAGCACATCAAAAAGCTTATCCACCATGACCAAGTATGCTTCATCCCGGGGATGCAAGGCTGGTTCAACACACACAAGTCTATAAACGTAATTCACCACATAAACAGAACCAAAGACAAAAACCACATGATTATCTCAACTGATGCAGAAAAGGCCTTGGACAAAATTCAACAGCCCTTTATGCTAAAAACCCTCAATAAACTAGGTATTGATGGAACGTATCTCAAAATAGTAAAAGCTATTTAGGACCAACAGCCAATATCATACTGAATGGGCAAAACCTGGAAGCGTTCCCTTTGAAATCTGGCACTAGACAAGGATGCCCTCTCTCACCACTCCTATTCAATATAGTACTGGAATTTCTAGCCAGAGCAATCAGGCAAAATAAAGAAATAAAGGGTATTCAAATAGGAAAGGAGGAAGTCAAATTGTCTCTATTTGCAGACATGATTGTATATCTAGAAGACCCCATCATCTCAGCCCAAAATCTCCTGAAACTGATAAGCAACTTCAGCAGTCTCAGTATACAAAATCAATGTGCAAAAATCACAAGCATTCCTATACACCAATAACAGACTTAAAGAGAGCAAAATCAAGAATGAACTGCCATTCACAATTGCTATGAAGAGAACAAAATACCTAGGAATACAACTAACAAGGAACATAAAGGACCTCTTCAAGGAGAACTATAAGCCATTGCTCAACGAAATAAGAGAGGACACAAACAGATGGAGAAACATTCCATGTTCATGGTTAGGAAGAATCAATATTGTGAAAATGGCCATACTGCCCATAGTAATCTACAGATTCAACGCTATCCCCATGAAGCTACCAATGACCTTCTTCAAAGAACTGGAAAAAAACACCTTAAACTTTATATGGAACCAAAAGAGAGCCCGCATAGCAAAGTCAATTCTAAGCAAAATGAACAAAGTGGGAGACATCACACTACCAGACTTCAAACTATACTACAAGGCTACAGTAATCAAAACAGCATGGTACTGCTTCCAAAACAGAGATATAGACCAATGGAACAGAAAAGAGACCTCGGAGGCAACACAACATATCTACAACCATCCGATCTTTGACAAACCTGACAAAAACAAGCAATGGGGAAAAGATTCCCTTTTTAAGAAATGGTGTTGGGAAAACTGTCTAGTCACGTGCAGAAAGCAGAAGCTAGATTCCATCCTGACACCTTACACTAAAATTAACTCCAGATGGATTAAAGACTTAAACATAAGACCTAACACCATAAAAACCCTAGAAGAAAATCTAGGCAAAACCATCCAGGACATAGGCATAGGCAAGGACTTCATGACCAAAACACCAAAAGCATTGGCAACAAAAGCCAAAATAGACAAATGGGACCTAATCAAACTCCGCAGCTTCTGCACAGCAAAAGAAACAGTCTTTAGAGCGAATCGGCAACCAACAGAATGGGAAAAAAATTTTGCAGTTTACCCATCTGACAAAGGGATGATATCCAGAATCTACAAAGAACTAAAACAGATTTACAAGAAAAAAACCAACAAGCCCATTCAAAAGTTGGCAAAGGATATGAACAGACACTTTACAAAAGAAGACATACATGAGGCCAACAAACATATGAAAAAATGCTCATCATCACTGGTCATTAGAGAAATGCAAATCAAAACTACATTGAGATACCATCTCATGCCAGTTAGAATGGTGATCATTAAAAAATCTAGAGACAACAGATGCTTGAGAGGATGTGGAGAAATGGGAACACTTTTACACTGTTGGTGGGAGTGTAAATTAGTTCAACCATTGTGGAAGACAGTGTGGCAATTCCTTAAGGACCTAGAAACAGAAATTCCATTTGACTCAGCAATCCCATTACTGGGTATACATCCAAAGGATTATAAATCGTTCTACTATAAGGACACATGCACACAAATGTTCATTGCAGCACTGTTTACAATAGCAAAGACCTGGAACCAACCCAAATGCCCATCGATGATAGACTGGACAGGGAAAAGGTGGCATATATACACCATGGAATACTATGCAGCCATCAAAAACGATGAGTTTGTGTCCTTTGCAGGGACATGGATGAACCTGGAAACCATCATTTTCAGCAAACTGACACAAGAGCAGAAAATCAAACACCGCATGTTCTCACTCATAGGTGGGTGTTGAACAATGAGAACACATGGACACAGGGAGGGGAGCACTACACACTGGGGTCTGTTGGGGGGAAATAGGGGAGGGACAGTTGGGGGTAGGGAGTTGGGGAGAGATAGCATGGGGAGAAATGACAGATATAGGTGAAGGGGAGGAAGGCAGCAAATCACACTGCCATGTGTGTACCTATGCAACTATCTTGCATGTTCTTCAAATGTACCCCAAAACCTAAAATACAATAAAAAAAAAAAGAAATATAGTCAATTACATACCTATTGGAATGGATAAAATCAATGGATAAAAACACTGACAACACCAAGTGCTAAGAATGTGGAAAAATATGAACTCTCATTCATTACTTGTAGGAATGCACAATGGTACAGCCACTTTGGAAGACAGTTTATTAATTCCTTACAAAACTGAACACATTCTTATTATATAATCCATCAACTCTTCTCCTTAGTATTTACCCAAATGAGTTAAAAACTTAATGTCTACACTAAAACCTACTTACCACCATAAAAGATAAATGAATTTTTAACTTAGTACATAAACACAACAGAATACCATTTATCCATTTTTTAAAATTAAATCCTATCATGTGAGACAACATGGATAAACCTACAGGACATTATATTAAGTGAAATAAGCTAGGCACGTAAGGACAAGTACTGCATGATCTCACTCATATGTAGAATCTATAAAAGCTGACCTTACAAAAGTAGAAAGTAGAATAGGGATTTCCAGAGACTGGGTAAGGTAAGGAGAGGGAAGGATAGGAAGAAATTGGTTAATAGGTACTATTTTACAGTTTGACAGGAAGAAATATTTCAGATGTGCTATTACACAGTAGGGCAATGTAGTTAACGCTAATGTATTATAGGTTTCAAAATAGCTAGAAAAGATTATTTTGAATGTTCTCACCACAAAGAAAGGATAAATGTTTGAAATGACGGAGATACTAGTTACTCTGATTTGAAGGTATACATGTAACAAAACATCACTCTTTAACACCACAAATGCACACAATATATTGTATATACAACTGTGCATCAATTAAAAATAAAATTAAAAACCCTATACACCAATGTTTATAGCAGGTTTATTCATAATTGCCAAAACTTGTAAGCAATCAAGATGCTCTTCAATAGTGAACAGTTAAACTGTGGTATACCCATGAAACAGAATATTATTCAGTGATAAAAAGGAATGAGATATCAAGTCATAAAAAGACATGGAAGAACCTGAAATGTATATTACTAAGTGAAAGAAGTCAATCTGAAAAAATTACATACTTTATGATTTAAAATATATGATGTTCTAGAAAAGGCAAAGCTATGGACAAAGTAAAAGGATTACTAGTTGCAAAATTTCCTGGACAAGTGAGTGAGATATGACTAGGTAGAGCACAAGTGATCTTTAATGTGGTGAAACTATTCTGTATGATACTGTAATGGTGAATACATGATATTATACATTTCTACTCCATAGAAAATACAATGAAGAGTGAACCCTAATGTACACTATGGCCTTTAGATAAAAGTAATATATCCATCTATCTATGAGATATATAGGTATCAATAAATTAGTACAAATACAAATTTACCACAATAATGCAAGA
Organism: Saimiri boliviensis; assembly: GCF_048565385.1. NCBI lineage: Eukaryota > Metazoa > Chordata > Mammalia > Primates > Cebidae > Saimiri > Saimiri boliviensis. The sequence continues at coordinate 72,992,529 of NC_133459.1, forward strand.
TGCTAATAATAGGGGAAATGAGGTGGGCAGGGTGGCATGTGGTATGAGAGGTACACAGGAGCTCTTTGTACTTTCTGCTCAATTTTCCTACAAACATAAAACTGCTCTAAAAAGTAAATTTTATTAATTAAAAAGGGGATTAGAAAGAGAGCAATATATCCTGTCCTTCAATGGGAGGACTTGGAGTAAACAGAGTAATTCTCCTGAATTTGATCTATACATTAAATTCATTACAATCAAAATTCAATTTTTTTCATGAAACTTGTCAAGTTTCATGAAAATTCCTATAGAAATAGAGAGCCAAAAGCAACCTGCCCCACAACAAAAAACCAAAGATGGTTTTAAGGAGAAGGCATACACTGAGCACTTACTGACCTTGTTTCAATAACTAAAATGACAATAATTCTGACGATGTAATACCTACAGGTAAACAGACTCATAAAACAGAATGAATTAAAAGATCCATGTGTATATGAATTTCATAAAAGATCAAAGTGATATTACAAATCAGTGGGAAAAGGGTGGACAAATAACTATCCATATACCACTGTCTTCCCATGTGATGGAGATCTTCAAGTCTACAGGACAGAACGTTAGGAAGGAAAAATGAATGTGAATTAGGGAAGAGCAAAAACAACCTGGAATTCATAAGCATGAGCTAAAGGCAGCAAGGACAGACCAAAATTTCTGACAGTTTTTGTTAACTCCAATCATAATGTATAGGCATCTTATAGAAGCTGGAGCCCTTCTTCATGGAGCTAAAACAGGCACACTGGACCCAGGTGCTAGAGAAGCTAAAGGAGGATCCAGGTGAAAGTAAGGCAGTTACAGCCTTACTGCTGCTTCATGCCAATGAGGTGATCCAGGAAATATAGGATAAAAGTATATGGGCAAAAAAAAAAAAAAAAAAGTATATGGGCTACAAAAAGCCTGTTGCTTCACTTCAGCCCTCTAAATCTCACACAAGAATCTCTCTTATGGCCTACCCTAACTGGAAACACACACACAAGAAAATCCTGGGAAATTTAGTTTGGCCTAACCAAACTGACATATTATAAAGGTAGCACAATTAGGAAAAAATGTATAATACCCAGCCACCCCCAAGATAGGACACAGATCACAGAAGAAAAGATAGATAAACATTAAAATTGTAAACTCCTGTATGTCCAAAGAGACTATGAACAAAGTTAAAAGACAAACCTATACATATTAAAGATAATTGAAATCTTTCTAGAAATCACAAAAAGATTCATATCCAGAACATTTTAAAAGTTCCCACAAATCAATAAGAAAACTTTATGCAAATCAACAGGTAAGTAGACAATTCAGGAAATAAAATTCTATAATGGACAATGAGAGGTTGATCAATTTCAAAAAAAAAAAAAATGTATCAGAAAATAAAAATTAAAACAATATTCCCAAGATTGGCAAAATGTAGCAAATTGGAAAACACCAATTATAACTGAGGACCCAGGAAAAGGATAGTTCTTATTCATTGTTATTAAAGTATATCCTGGTACAGCCAACTTGAAGAGATAATTTAATAATAAGTTCTATATGAGTACATGCACATAGTAGAGAATACAGAAATTTCATTTCTAGGTATCTTAAAAAAAGATTTGCACATGTATATGAGAAGACTTTAAAGAAATGTTTATTGGAATACTGTTGACAACAAAAAAGTAGCATCAACCTAACTATCCTTTAGTTGGAGATAGAAAATAAACTGTGTGTATTTACACACTGAAATATATAGCAATGAAAATAAATTAACTGCTTTTAGTGTATCAGTATGGATAAATTTCAAAAAATAATGTTAATAAAAAGTAATGTTAACAAAATTTCAAAATAAAACAGTAGGATAATGTAAAAGCCTGAGCACATATCAATAATGTGTGTGTGTGGGTATGTATGCATATATAAATGCATACATATTCTGAACATATACATATGTAGTAAAAACAAAAATCCATATAAAAATGCCCCAAACTCAAAATACTACTGTAGTTTCTCATGATGCAAGACAGAAAAGGAAGTGCCAGGAGAGTGGAATTTTAGCTACCTCCATAACATATATTGATTCATTTATTCATAAGAGGAATCTGCTAAAATTAAAAAATCTGTAATCTGTGATGGCTACCTGGATGCCTGTTTTGTTATTTTCTGAATTCTATATACTTAACAACATGTCATAATGTAAGACAAAATACTTTAAGAAAAAAAGAAAGGTACATATGAGAAATTTATTTCGCAGTCTCATATGAAGGAACTCCATTTAATAGTTGAGGGCCTAAAAACAACTATGAGATAGGTCACTTTAATTACTCACAATTAAATCAACAGAAAAAAATTCTGAAGCAGACCATGTAAATGAGTTTAAAACTATACAAAGACTGGATAGGGCCAAACAAATAATTTCTAGTAACATGCAATGGATTTTGTGTCCAAATTTTGGATGTAGTATCTCTTGAAGGATACATAAGAAACCAATAACCAGTAGTTATAATTATTAAGAGAAACAGAGGAACCTAACCAGTAGTAGTTAAATTATTAAGAGAAACAGGAATGAGTAAGCAGCAGTGGAAGACTTAACTTTTCACTGTATACCATTTCATAATGCTTAAAGTTTTTTGTCATTTGAACCTTTCCAGAGTATGCAATATTATATATGTAAATTTTAAAAAGGCAATCAAATACTTTCCTCCAATTGTCTTTCTTCTTTTGTAAATGGTCCTGGAAGCAGTAACACAACGATATCTTAGGGTAAGTTAGCTTAGAGATTACATTCCTCTGTAATAACAGAGAGGCAAATACTTGCTACAAATGCCACTATTCACTACTCTATTGTCCATGACACATACTGCAAATCTATGTGGCACTTTTTCTTGCCAAACCCAAGACTCCAGGCAACCATTGTCAATTGATCAAAGACAGCACACCAGATAATACTTACTTGACATACTTACTTGATAAGTATGTAGAGTAAGTATGCTTGCTCTATGCCATGAATAAACAGTACATAGGAAAAAAAGAAAAAATGCAGAAGAAATTTTGATCTTCAATAGAAAACTATGCATTGTCTGGAAGACTCTACTCCAGGTTTTCTGATTTTAGTCTTTCATTGTCTTTGAGCCATTTTAAAACTCTGTAAGATGGAAGTAATTGATAAAATATATAAATTATGTCCTTTCAGGTAGAAATTTAATAGATTCCCCTCTCCACCCTGTGGAAAAAAATTATTTCAACCTCATTTGCCTGTTTATTGCAATAATCCTGATCTATAAAATCTGCCTGTTTTACAGATTCTCTTTTGGCCAGTTATGACATCTGTCCAGTTCTTCATTCAATTAGTTAAATAAAATTTTTAACATATGTTCATTTTTATATTCATATGAGAGTCATTTTACTTTTTAAAAAATTTTTAGATTTTATAAGACAAGGCAACAAAAGGAGACAAAAAAGTAGGAGCGGTGTCTCCTTTAGGGCACACTTTGCTTACTGTAATATTTTACATTACAGAAAGATTTCCTGCCCTACTATCAAAAGAATTTTCTAGCAGTGCAGAAAGGTCAGGTGAACAGATTCAGGGCTTTTCTTCTTAAAATACAACAACATCTGAGCAGCCATGTGGAGAATAGTCAAGTAATATTCAAAATCTTTATTTTACTTTGCTCTTTTCTACAAAGTCACTGACCCAATTATCCAAATACTAGTCAAATAATATTCACAGACACAAACTAAAAGTAATTTCACCAAATAATTTGTATTATTTTAAGATTTCTGAAAAGCTGTCTTATTTCTAGCAAGTTCCTTCCAGCTCAGTTTTGGCTATCAGCTTTGTTAAATTCATTCACAGGATTCTGGAGGCAGGCTGAGAACACAGGACTTTCCAACTGGGAAAGTTTATGTTTGCCCTCAGCTCCCCCCTCAAGTTACCCCACATCCAATGCAAGAGCCTTGTTACTATACCAAGAGAATAGCAAAGGCATGGTTTTGTTTGGTTTTATACCAGTATGGCAGTATGACAAAGAACTCCAGTTTCTATAAACAACAGTAACTAAGCCACAATTTTACTTAACACTGACTTAGCTGCTTAAGGTAAGAAAGCAAAAGATAGTTCAGTTTTTAAATTAAAACCACAAACAATGTTAGGTTCTTGTTTTAACAAAGTAGGTATCTAATTAAAGCTTTTTAAGACTATTCTACTCCCTCACCCCAAACCTGCTTCCTAGAGTTACTTTTAAGTGCAGTTTTCACAGAAAATAGAAAAAAGAAGAAATGATTTGTAAATACATAAAGGACTGAGCTCATCCTCAGTGACTCCAGGGCATACTCTTGGAGAAGGGCTGGGCCAATTAAGGTGATTGTGGAGGTCATAATCACTGTAGCTTGCTGTGAAGTTCATGTGAATATTTGAATATCAATGCATGTAATATATGCAGAATTAATTTTCAGAAGCCAGGCTACATTGTTTACATGGAATTGAGACTCTCACTGCCTAGCTTGTGTGCATGCAGTTCTGAATACAGAAACAAAAGGAATGGTTAAAACCATACTTAATGGGGTCCTAAAAGCACATTTTCAAAAAGGATCAGACATGATTTTTAAAAGGAACAATTTCACTTCTGGAAAATGACTCTTTTTTTGCCCTCTAGATCTTCTTCTTATCTCCTTTCTCTGCTACCAGTTGTCAATGATCATTTGGCAGTTGCTGAAACTGTTTACTGTTCTTTTAAAAACTAAACAAAATTTACTCGGTATCAGGAGTATCAGGTGCTTTCACATTTTATTAGCTTCATTTTTTAGATGATAAAAATCGACCTCAAGAAAGTAAAATGACTAGTTGACATGAGGTCATAAACGACAGGGTTGAGATATGAACTTATATATACTAATTTCATTTTGTCCAACAGAGTCTTAAACTAATTTTGTTGAAACTCTGGTTATTTTTAAAATATCTCTGGTATTTTTCTTTTAGACACATTTGTATTTAAAAAATCTTATTCATTGTAATTTGGCATCACTCCAACTATGCAGGCAGCTGCGTACTGTGCCAAAATTCATCTCAAGTTTATATACTAATCCTCATGTCCATTACTGTCACCCTCAAGACAACATCTCTCACCTAAACTACTGCAAAAGATTGCTAGTTTCTACTCTTACCTGTTTCTACTCTTACCTTTCACACTTCTTTCTTTTCTCCTTAACATAAATCAGATCATGTAATGCTACTCCTAAATTGTTTCAACAATTTCCTATGGCACTGAAAATAAAATTCAAATTCCTGACCATGACCTATATGACCTGATTCCTGGTCCATTTCTCCAGTGTCACATCCTACTTTGTGCTACTCTCCCGGCAGCTAACTGTACTGCAGCACCACTGGCATTCTTTCTATTAAGCAAACACATCAAACCAATTCAGTGTCAGTGCACTTACTATTTCAGTTTCTTGCCAATTCAAGGTTTAGCTCTAATGTCACCTCTTTAGGGAAGCCTTCCTATCAGTCTTTTATTTTAGTTTTTTTAAATAGTGCTTGCACTATGAAATTTACTGATTTATTTTATTTATCTCTTGTCTTCCTTTTCTAGGAGTCTGTTTTCTCTCTTTCATACGGTTTCTCTTGTTTATGAAAAGTTCAATACCTATGTAGAACATAATGAATGTGTGAATGCATAAAGTTGTCAGAGTCCAATTGACGGCATTTCACAGAGAGTTAATGTGTGTTGGCTGGGAACAGACATCAAGGAGGGGATTTTTGTTCTTACAAGGAAAGTGGCTTGTGAGGACCCTTTCAGAATTTGTTTATGCAAAACAATTTCACAAACAATTCCCTGAATCTCATTCATGACTCCCTACAAGGCCATGGAACACAAATTAGGAACTTCTGTTTTAGTTCTAGTATATGGTACAAGTATATTATCTTGACTTAATGTGATGCTGAATAATTTAACTTTTGTTTAGTTCTCTTTACTCCTCCTGTTCCATCTCTGCAATCTAAGCTCAAGCCATACTGGATTATTTTCAATTCTAGACCCTTATTAGAAATTCACCTGTCTTCAGACTTTTCTATTTCCCTACTCAGAATATTCTTTTAATTCCCACCCCTGACTTTCACCTAACTCTAATATTTCAGATCACTACTTAGACCTCATTTTCTCTAGGAAGTCCTTCCTGATAATTAAGTATGAGTTCAGAGTCCTAAAAAGAGATCTCACAGTCTATTCTGTACTTCCCTTATTAAAACACTTCCACAAAATATTGTGATTGTCAGTTTACATTTTTCGCACCCATAGATTCAGGTTATGTCTGTTTTATTCACTCTGGGATCAATTGTTGCCTAGTATAATGACTCACACAGAAAAGGGCCCTTATTAATATTGGGGAATTAAAACAAACTCATATTCCAAGTCTCCTCTTTATTTTTATAAATGTTGGTTATTTTGCATCAGAAAATATATATGAATGCCAATCATAGTATGCAGGATCTTCAAACTAGAATTTCCAAATTTAGTCACAAATTTTGTTTCTGACTTTAAGAAGAAATATTTCAAAGACTAATACAGGTTGTATCAAGGTTTATACTGTGTCTTTCAAATGTTTTCAAATGGTAAATTAAAGGTAGTAAAACAAGCAATATTTGTAGTTACAATAAAAACAGAAATTCCTCCAATGTCACATTCATATTAGTACTGAATTTGCCTGTCTGTGGGATGTTTATTGCTATTTAACAAAAACTTGAGAGGCCATATAAATCACTCAATCTGCTTCTAAATTAAGCCAGTTTAAAGATTTTCATTGGCAAAGTAAAATAAAGCAATAATATAGCATGAATGTATAGTCTGGGAAACTAATGGGCCTGATGAATTAACAGTGTGATCAGGAGGCAGAACTAGCAAGACATTTAGGAAATAATAAATGTTGGTGCTAATCTCTTCAACTTTGCTTCCTCTGTATTTTCATAGCAGAAAGAACACTTATAACCACAAAGGCTTTTGATAGTCTACCAAGAAAAGTTTCTAATAATATTTTATTAGCACCATTCATCACCAAAGGGCCTTAAATACACTCCCCTTTTCTCCTTTCAGATATACAGGGAGACCCTAACCAAGGAGTGGCTCTGTACTCAGAATTCCCAATGAGATAGTTCAAGTCAGTCCTATGCAAGAGAATCATCATTTTGAAAAAACATGTGTGCCTTCTAAGACAACTCTTTTTTTAGTTTATATGAGAACCAGAGATGAAATATGAATATGAGCAAAGTAAATAGAATCACAATTCAGAGAGATATGGTTTAGAAAAACAAAATAAAAGGATATGTTTACATAAATTATAAGCATTCCAGGGCTAGCACATTATTCTTTCTCCAGCACTGTCAACCATTTATGTATTATTGTGTACACTTGTGGCAATACAGAATGAATAATAATAATTAATACAGTATGTTTGTTTTGAATGTCACAGACTTCTCCTCATTGGGTTCCTGCAGTGCACTTTTTTAAAAAGTTAATTCATAATTGACCATATGTATTTCCCAATCTTTGCCTGTTAGGCATGTTTCTCTACAAACACACTAGTGATTATTTTGGACAAATATCTGCTATATCATTATAAGCAAGGCATGGACTTCAAAGAGTTCAACTTGGATAGTGTTGAAATGATTGGAATGCTGGCCAAGAGCTTTAACCTCAAAGGGGTGTGATTTCAGTGATTTCTCATTTCAGATGGCTCAGAAATGTAGAACAGAAAATGGGGAATGGATAGGAGAGTAAGAATAAAGAAGGGATAGAGAAATCAAGCATGAAGTCATACCAGTATCGTTTAAAATACTAAGACATCAAAATTCAAAGCCATCTATTTTTTTTTTTTTTTTACTTTCTAAGGTATTTATTTGTTGAAGGAATCAACAAATAAATGTGGAGAATCCCTGTTGAAACAGCTTTCTAACTGGCCTCCTCACAAATCTCTCCTCCTCCAATCTATCCTACGTACTTCTGCCAGAGCAATCTATAAGTATAGTTCCAGCAATAATTTTTCTTTAATTAAAAAAAAAAATCAAACTAACCACTACCTGTACAACAACTATTTGTCATGGATCCCAGGGTCCCTTGCAATCCAGCTATCCTGGACTTTTCTTGCTCAATCTCCTTCCACTCACCTCCATATATTCTAAGTACCCACAATATTAAACCTCCCTATGTTCTCTCAAACATCTTCTGTGACTTCCCTGGAACATCCCTGACTCCTCTACACAGCAGTACTTTTGTTTTTGTTACTTACTCTCTAACAGTCATCCTACAAACCAAAAAAAACAAAACTTACACCCCGGCGCGGTGGCTCATGCCTGTAATCCTGGCACTTTAGGAGGCTGAGGCGGGCAGATCAGGAGGTCAGGAGTTCAAGACCAGCCTGGCCAACATGGTGAAGCCCCCATCTCTACTAAAAATACAAAAATTAGCTGGGCATGGTGGCACGTGCCTGTAATCCCAGCTACTCGGGAGGCTGAGGCAGGAGAATTGCTTGAACAGGACCTGGGAGGCAGAAGTTGCAGTGAGCCAAGATCACATCACTGCACTCCAGCCTGGGCTGCAGAGCAAGACTCTGTCTCCAAAAAGAAATTACCCATCACTCAAGGCACAGATCAAATATTATCTACTCCATGCTAAGTTTCCTGACTCTTCTTAGATGAGCTAATTCTTCCTTATCAATTCTTAGTTTATGTGATAAGGCACTAACCAGTCTCCTTCAATAGAACAAATTCATGGGAAGAGACATTTCCTTCAACCTTAGGTCAATAATAGCAGGTGCTCAGTTAATATTTACTTAATAAAGGTATGAATTACTACAGCTTTAAAACACTAAAATATGAAAAATACATTTTCTTAGCAGGCAATACAATGAAATCCCTAGCCATGCATATCACATCACTGTCCTTAGGATTTGCCTCCAAACAGAATAAAACCAATTATTGACAGAAACAGCCTATAAAGCAGATGCTGGCTCCATCTCTCAACACATTCTGTATAGAGGTTACATTCTAGGTTTCACTGTTTGTGAAACCCAGAAAGGGCACCCCCACCTCACCCAGCAGTAAGCATTAATGGCACTGAAAGCACTAAATCCAGCAACCTGTAAGTGCACTTAGGTCTCATTCAAAGCCAAGGGAAATTATGTATATATGAGAAGTAGAAAGGGAGGAGAAATAAGAAAGATGTCTTACTATTTCTTGAAAAAGTCAGGAAAAAGACCATAAAGGTTCAATTCCAGAGAAAATTATCACCCATTTGCTGACACTTTTTCATCTTCATAGGAATTTATTGGATTAGGAAAGACCTTTGGTACTCCACATTATCCCAAGCTCCCAGTTGCCTTTGCATTAGTTAATGTCTGTACTTCCTGGTTAATTGTGGCAGGCTAGCAGCAGGCTGCACAGATGTCAGATGTCATGCTCTGTCAGATGAAGAGGTTCTTGCCTCAGGCTGTTTATATATGACCTACCAGGATTTCCTCCTGCATGATGAAATAATTAGGGGGCCCTGCCACGCAAGGAATAATGGTGCAAGTAAGTTGTAGCAGCATAATATTTGAAAACAAAACTGAAACACTTGGTTTATCTGTATCAGAATCTTCCTTATGTTTATTGTGAATATTCTATTCCTTATTTTTACAAAATTCACATTGGTGTTAACTTTAATGTTCACTGGAGAATACGATGCATGTAGCAAGGCTTTCTTCAATGCTTGTGCTATGATTTGAGAGTCAAGAGTAAACAGGGTAGGGAGAGGTCATTTTTGTTTAATTTTCTAAATAAAGTTTGTCTTTTGCCTTTTATAACAAACCAATTCTACAGACTCAACAAAGTCTGTAGTAATACTAATTAGTAAAAAATTAGTAATATTTTCTATATCAATTCATCCTTAAGCCTTACTGAACTCTAACTTCTGACTTTCTCAAGCAGAAAACAAGCATGCATCCTGTTTATAATGTTGTAATATGTTTAAATGTTCTTATCCATAAGAGTATATTCTAGGATTATAAGCTCTTAGCCACATACAATTCCCAAGATACAAAGGAATCATCCTATATACAAACATGATTCAATATTGATAAAAAATTGAAAAATTTCATAAATTCTATCAACACAGCTAAATCAGCTGGACAATTCAGATCAAGTTAAAGTAGTATGTTTTCCACTACCATCTTATATATCACTCTGCCTTAGTTCTTAATACCTGTTCACATTCTTTATTAAGCACTCACTCCCCTTCCCTAATAAGATTGTAAACTTCCTGGAGCTGTCATTAATTTTTTGTATCTCCTATTCCTAGTATAGTACTTAGCACAAGTAACTATTCAATAAATTTTTGTAAAACTGAATTATATAATATGGAGTGAGGAAGGGAGAACAAAGGCTTTAGAAAAAAGTAATGATCAAGTTGAATGCCTGAATTCTTCTTATCTTTTCTTTGTCTATATAATGTAATCTTTCTGTGTAGGTACAATATAATCTTCCTTTTAACGTTTCCTCCCATAATTCCCCACTCCTGTAATTCTTCTTAAAAAGTTAATTATTCTCAACCCCCTCATCTGAATCATGGGCTTAGTATTATTTGTTTCTATATAATTTCTAACATAAATTACTAAAAAAATTAAAATCCGTCCATGTTTTGTTGCTTGAGAATCATACATACAAGAAAGAGACTAGGTACGTTCCCAAAAAGCCAAGGAAACACAGTTTCAGAGCAGAAGGGAGGTTTCCTATTACAGATCTAGGAAAGTTTTAAGAAAAGCCAGAGACTACAAAATATTTAAGAGCAGTGAATGCTTTTTGTCCCAAGCATCAACCCTGATCCATTAATAACAGCTACCACGTAAAGAGGCAGCTTCCAGATTCTGTGAGAAAGTAAATTAATTGATTAGTAGTGTCTGTCTTGGCCTTGGAAGAAGTAACAACATAAGTACCAACTACCTGCATCCCAGCAGTTCCTGCTAATGACCCAGAAAGCTGCAGTTATTTTACAGGAAAACTGGAGAACAAAGAGACACTCAAGCAAACAAGGATCTCTGAAACACAGCAAAAGTTCATTTAGGCACTATATCCAGGTTTTGGCTTCCCACTACCTTAATGTGCTTAATAAACATGTATTGAGCACTTATCTATTAAATAATGCTCTCTGGTCTCAATAATGAATGGCCACCTATAAGAGGCATACAAATAAATGTAAAATTTTAATATTATGTGATTAATAACATTAAAACCTACAAAGAATGTTAAAGGAATTCAAAGTGAAGTGACTAACCCTGGTGGTAATAAGAGTAAGGGATGCCAGGAAAGGTTTCTCTGACAAAAAGATGGTCTGAACAAGCCTTTAAGGATAGTAAAAATTATCTAGATCAAAAAAAAAAAAAAAAAAAGATAAAAGAAAGGCATTCTGGGCAGCATATACGACAGCATACAAGGAAATATCGTTAGTTCAGTTGCACTGCTTAATTTAAGTGCATGTGTGGGCTAATTAGAGATAAAGCTAGAGAAATAGAGAACAGCTGGAACTCAAAGAACTTTGTGTGTCAAGCCAAACAGAGTAGAGAATTTTCTGCAGGTCAGTGGTTTGTATCTCTATCTCGCCCTGTATTGACTATATACCTTCTCTATCCCTTTACCCTCAGTGTATAAACACATTGTTGTCTCTTTTATAAGATAAACATTTTCCTTTGAGCCTAAAATCTCATTGATTGTTATCTTTCCTTCTCTCCCAACCAAGTAGACAAGCTTCTGAAAATAATCACTAATTTCAGTCTCTACTTCATATTTACCACTAAGCCTACTGCAGTATGTTTTCTGTTCCATTGCTCCATATGACTCCATGAGAAAGCACCCTCAGCAAAGTCTCCAATTAACTCTGTTGTCTGTTCTAACAGGCCTGGGCCTTAAGTGGACCCTTAGTGACATCTGCCATGACTGATAAGTACTTCTTCGATACCTTCTTTCTCAGCTTCCAGGACATAATCTCTTGCTTTTCCTCTTATCTCTCTAGCATCCCCGAGTCTTCATTGCGAGCTCCGCTTCCTCTACACAACCTGTATATCTAATATCCCCCTCTTTATTCATGCTAGTCATTAGTGAATGCCTTTCCATTCTTCAAGACCCAACCAAAATACCACCTCCAAGGTAAAACTTGCTCCTGCAATACTCTGTTTACAATTACCCCACCAGATTGCATTTATGTACATGTCAGCCTCTTCATGTATCATCCAATATCATTGAGCCTACAGTCATGTGTTGACATTTGGTAAATACACAATCTTTCCCTACTGCAGAAAGGAAAGCAGGGTTAGTCACTGGTAACTTTTGCATGAAATGTTCAGATCTTAGAGCCTAAAGGGTAGTAATCCCTCATGTTACAAAAAGAAACTGAGGCTCAGAATGCCAAGACGATTGACCCCAAACCACAAAGCATACAAAGGGCAAAATTTTGAAATTGTAATTTCCTGCTATTTCATAGCTTGCCTGCTCCACTTTAAGTAAAGCATTCATGCAAACTATCAAAGTCAGGAAAGAGTATGAACTTAGCAGTTCCTAATTTACAAGTAACTGAATCATAGAGGAAACAAAAACAATTAGTTTGTGCAAATTAGGTATCTTCTGTTTCTTAGGAGTGTGAAACAGAAGAAAGATGCTAAAGATGAGAAATTTCTAGAAGAAACATTCCTGTGAGTTGCAGAAGCCTTGGTAAAATGTGTTTAATCCAGTCAGGAGATCCTCAGAAATGCAAATTACCCACTTGAAATAAGAAGGCACCTATTGTTCAGTCTTGATTGCCTCTGCAGGCCGACAGGCAAGGAAAAAAAAAAAAAAAATATATATATATATATATATATATATATATATATTTTTTTTTTTTTTTGAAGGAGAAAGGAGTCTAAGTAAACTGCACACATAGAAGAAAAACAAAAAATGAAGCCAAACTCCAACAGGGCTTCTATTTACCATCGAAGTGAGAAAGGATTACAGAGCAAAAATCATTTGTGATTCTCAGTCTTTTTGTGTTGCTTTTTGTTGTCTCCTATTTTCTCATAGATGTTGATAAATCAAAATACATATTACAGTAGTCCCCATTATCCAAGGGGGATGGATATGTTCCCAGACCTCTAGTGCATGTGCAGGATAATTGAAGTAATTACCCTGGTGGATGCCTGAAACCACGGAGAGTAAAAACCCTATTGCTGTCAGTCAGAACACGTTTCTGTTCATGTCTTCCACAAATTTAATGTTTTTTCCATCCTAAGCAGTTATCATGATGCACTATAACCATAAATTTGCAGTTTGATGTGTGACAGCAAACCTAGAATAAACTTATTTTTTCCTCTCCACAATTTCACAGATAAATGATTCATTCTTATCACAGGTCTTAGCAACCTGAGCATATAATTTTTTTCCTTACTTTTTTTTTCTTTTTGTATTGTCAAGAACTTTTACCTTTTCACTTAAAGGAATCAAGTTACGGTTTCTCTTTGACATACTTGAATTGCCAGCCACCACTACTCTTGTGCTTTGGGGCCATTATTAAGTAAAATAGGGGTTACCTGAATGCAAACACTGTCACACTACAGCAGTTGATCTGATAACCAAGGAGGCTACTTACTAAGTGACTAATAGCTGGCTGTCAGACAGTGTGGAGATGCTGAACAAAGGGATGACACAGGGTCTGGGCTGGATGGAGCAAGTAGGCACAAGATTGCATCACACTACTCAGAATGGCACACAATTTAAAACTTGTGAATTATTTCTGGAATTTTCTTTGTAATACTTTTAGATTGTGGTTGCCCTTGGGAAACTGTAAATGTGGAAAGGGAATCCATGGAGAAGGGGAGACTACCGTATTATATTTGTCCTGTATAGCCCTACCTCACCATCAATAAATGCATACAGTGAGAAAAATTAGAGATGGCTCATTAATATAAAACACTTTATGCCAAGAGCATAGACTTATAACAATATGAAAAATGACAGTTTTTACTCATGTATACATGCTCTTCATTCAGAGTGTTGTTTCTATCTTACTTCTGCCATGTTCGTCATTCAGATTTTTGTTTCTATCTTACTTCTGCAAGTTCTATTATTTTGCCTTAGAGGAAAATACGCTGATTTTTTACTATTCCTAACTCAATTTCTCTTTGCAAGAAAAGACTTAATGACCAAAAACGTACAAAAACTTTCAAAGTCTGAATTTAAAACATAATGAATCCTTCAGGAGAAAATAAACAAGGTGCCTTTTTTTTTTAAATAATTCTCATCTAACCTGTTTACCAGCTGAGAAATAAAAGCCTTATTTAAACTTAAAACTTTTTTCATCTCTTTACCCTATCTCCTTCTCATCTTTATAAACAGAAGAAAATCTATAATTACTATACTAACAAAGGATACAGCTGAACTATACACAGGTTAAACCATTCTAAATAAAGTAGAGAATAATAAATAATAGAATAGTCAAGGGAGTTAGCATAATAAACACATGAAGAGTAACACAACATTCTAAAATGTAAGATGCCTCCCATTTCTAAGTATCTTAAACTTCCTGAATGGAAAGAGAGCTTTAAAGGCATAAGCTAACATTCAATTTGCATAAAAACTAGAGAAATCATATAGTCCACTTCTTAGCTAATTCTGAAATTGTCATTAAAAATAACAATGCTAGCAGTAGTAGTGGAGGTGGTCATGATAGCGGTAGCATCAACAATTACCATTCATCATTCATTGCACATATTTGCGATGTGTCAATCATTATGCTAACTGCCATACACACATTATCTAATTTAATCATCATAACAACCAGGTTGGATAATTATCTCCACTCCACAGACGAATATGCAGGTACATGTCTGGCTACTGGCAAGCTAGCTTCTGTAGAAACATTTTAAATGCTAAAAAAACTTATTACCTCTTAAGGCAGCCCTTTCTATTGTAAAGTAATTGTAAAAATTTTATTCATACAGACTCCAAATTACCTTCATGAAATCCCCACTTGTTCATCTTAGCTCTATTTTGCTTTAAAAGAAAAATATGTCCAAGTGACAACCCTTCAGATCTTTGATGATTCCTATCATGATACCATTTGTTCTAACTAACCTGGTTCAGTAGCACTGCAGCTAGATCTATTACCAAAGCTAGACCAACCAACTTACTCCTCATCTGAAAACTGTTTTGAGCCAAGTTCTGAGACAAATTAGCTTCTAGAACTATAGAGAATGCTGCAGCCCACATCCTTTATCACAGCAAGTTACCCTAATGCTGGCTTTCCTCCAGTTTGTGCATCTGGTTCCTATGACAAATTCCCCACCTTCATTTTGTTCTACTCTGATCCTTGAGTGATTTCTAGTAGGAAATATAAGTCATTATCAAACTCTACGGGGCAAATAATTTCAGGTTTCACTCTTATACTCTTCAAATAGTATCTAGCTGGAAATGCACTTTTATTTTAAAAGAATTAGAACTGAAGATGCAAATTACTAACATGTATTAGTGATTACTGCAAGCCAGGCACTATTCTAAGCACTTTACTTATATTAACTCTTTTAATCCTAACAATCCTATTGAGATTGCTACTGTTATTATCACCACTTTAATAATGAAGAAACTCAGGCACAGAAAGAAGCTAATTAACTTGTCCAAAGCAAGTCCTATAGAATCTGGAATGGAAATCCAGGAAATATGATTTAACTCTTAATCACATTATGCTTCCTTCCAGTAAATATTAAAGTCTTCCGGAATCTGGAAATTGTTTCCTATATTTTGGTATGTTTCAGCAATTTCCAAAGAGCTTTCTAGATCAGCAGTGTTTTTCTGGATCATGGCACTCCTCTTTTGTGAATTAACACATCTTTCTTCTTATAAGAGAGGCCACAATATGGGCTGAGAGCAACAATATTTTTACTCAGGAACGAGGAATCAGAAATGCTGGTTGACCAACAAGACTCAATAAGATACAGGTTTTTGTAGGAAGTGGAGGAAGATATCTACTACTTCAAGTGATATTGAAGACAGGGTTTCTAATATATACTTATGTGGCCACCACTGCCACATTCATCTATGCTCTGACATGAAGCATATAATTGGTCAATTATATCTGTATTTGGTTCAATTCATATTTTTTCAGATCTATGTATTCTCAGTTATAGTCAAAAGACTAGGTCTATGTTGCAAACTCATTGTCCTGAATATGAAAACAGAAAAAGCCAGTTTCGTTCATAATGGAGCCCACGTGAGTTTTATAGCCATCTTCCAAGCCAACAACTAGAGACAATATAGTTGTTTAACTAAAGATGCTTAACCTTCTGTCCTTTTAAAATCTAAACTGCGAGGATACTAAGAAAAAATCTGCCTTTCATAGTCAATAGTTATGGAAATTGAAGAAAAGAAAAATGATTCTTTATAGATATTTTTTGTTCATTGTAGGCAAAAAAAAAAGGAGAAAAATAAGGGTCATTTTTAAGATATCTCACTTTCTGTTCAAGTACTATTTTGTATCAGACTCAACTGTCCACAGAATGTAAGAACATAATCTATCAGTTCAAAAATTCAAAAAAGAATCTTATCTATTTTGGCCAACCTAATTATGACTGAATGAATGGTTCCATCATTTCAAGAGAAAATTATAGAGGGCTATCCTACATATAGTCAGTTTTAACATAAACCATTCTCTCAACCTAACTAAGCAGTGAAGATACTTATTTTAGGATAGAATGAATCTTCCAGATCTTGGCTCTTTTTTTCTTGGCTGCCTTCTAACTATCTGTAGCCTGTTGTTGGTTACTTTTTATTTCCATTTACATCTTTTCCTACACTCCCACTCAACCCCCAACCTCTAAAATACAAATCTTTTTTGTACGTCAGCCTCCATTTGGCAAACTGGATT
The DNA here is from genome assembly GCF_048565385.1 of Saimiri boliviensis. NCBI lineage: Eukaryota > Metazoa > Chordata > Mammalia > Primates > Cebidae > Saimiri > Saimiri boliviensis. The sequence continues at coordinate 73,009,442 of NC_133459.1, forward strand.
ACTGATTGAGGCATTTTTCTGCTGATTTTAAAAAATCACTTATCAGTTATTTTTCTGTCCCTAAATCCCTATGCTATAACAGGAAAATGTGAGGAAATTTTCATCTATTACTTTTAAAGTAAAACATGCCTATTTATAGCACGAGTATACACACACAGCCCAAGTCCCACAACCTTCTCAACTTCACGATGAGTAATTTCTTTTTTCAAACAATACAAATATATATTCACTTTGGGAATACAGATGAACAAGTTATCCACATGTATTTTTGTTGTGGATGAAAAGAAGACAAAATATACTGAGAATTGGAGAATCTTCTCCAACCTTGTCATGTGATCATTCTGAGTAGTCCCCCCAAAATGGCATTTTCACTAAACATGTCTGTTTCAGCTCTGTATATATGTATTCTTATAATATTTTTCATTGGACATATCATTAGATATATATCATCCTCCCAAATAGTTTCTCATAGTCTATTAACACCTCTCCGCAAATCTTAGCAGTCCACAGTCCACAAAATATTCCCATGTATCACAGTAGTTGGTATCATATCCAGTGTATACAAGGTTTGTTTTTCAGCATTCCACCTCCTGAAAAACACAGAATAGAACAAATTCTCTGGCCTGAGGGGCAAGAATGGAGTTCCTGAAAATATGTCAAGATAAATTCACCAGCTTCTATGGGAGGAAGAACATAATAGTGGAAAGTTTCAATATTTACCTTCTTGGCTTCTCTATTCCTTGGTGTACACAACCTTCTTTGGAAATGGAGCCTGCTCTATTCAGAAGAGAAGTTCTCTCTTATCTTTCATTTCATTTTCTGTGTTTTCAGTTACCTATAATCAACTGCCATCCAAAAATATTACAGTATTTTGAGAGAGAGAGAGAGAGAAAAAAAAAGGAGATCTCATTCACATGACTTTTGTTATAGCACATAGTTATAATTGTTCTATTATTGGGTATTGTTGTTAATCTCTTACTACGTCTAATTTATAAATGAAACCTTATCAGCAGTATGTATGTGTAAGACAAAAACATAGTATATATAGTGTTCAATATTATCCATGGTTTCAGGGACCAACGGCGGGTCTTGGAAAATATCCTGTGCAGATAAAGGGAGAATAATCTAACCCAGAAACAATTTTTGTCTCTTTTTTAAAGAAAAAGGTGCTAGAGATACTAACTGAAAAAACATCTCCTTTGGCTACGTAATAAGCTTCTTGAGCCAATGCAGTTATAGTTGAACTGATAATGCCAAACTGGTAGACAATAAAATATTTAACAAGTCAGCCCTTTCTTCTTTGTCAAATTTGGCTTTTATCTCAGAGGAATATAATAAACTGAGGCAATTGGTACTTTTCTAACTGCCAAAATTATGTGCCCAAATTAAAATTTCATCAAATAATGGTGATGTTAACATCAGCTTACTATATTAGCAACTATAGTGTAATGCTTTAAGATGTTTAGAATAAATTTCAATGAGAGATTATGGATAAAAGAGGTGCTAGCTGTCCACACAGATTTAAAGAGGGCTACTACTATCATACCTGTATCTTTATGCCCAGGGAAATTATTGTTTTTTGTTGTTTTCAGTGTACCCAGAATTGAAAAAGCTCCTGAAGACTGATTTAGGCTAGGTAAACTCATCAGAGCCTGATTCATGAAGCAACATGTTCATTTACAATGAGGAATATGGTTTTCTTCAGTGACTATGGGCATATGTCTGTCTGTTATTCAGGGAATCCCCTTGTTCAAATCAAAATGCCCAGAGGGCTAATTTACTTATCAGAAATTAGCATCGTTAGCAAGGAATCTAAGCAAATTGAGTTTGAAATAGTATTTTATATGAGCTATGCACAACCTTACACACATATTAACTTTCCACACATCATTAATATTATCTAAAACCTGATGATTTACTTGCCTTACGTTTAGAAAGTAATCTTACCTCCAAGTTGTAGAAACTCCTCACTTTGTTCCAATGTACTGACTGTAACTTGGTTAATTGGTTTGCAATCAAATAACTGAATTGGGGTTTTCTAATGCCAGTATTTTGGCCGCTTTAATAATATATACTGAGTGACTAGAGCAAGTGAGTAGATACTACTTAGAATTGACATGATAGCTAGGATCATCCCAGCTATTTACAATAAACAGCTTTAATGTAAAGTAAATCCCTTACCTTTGACACTGATTCTGTTAATTACTACAAGCTTATTTTTTTTAAAGGCTAAATCTATACTTAAAACAGGTTTAGTAAATCCCTGAAAATATAAAAATGATGCAGTAAGGAGTCCTCATCCTGAACCAGATCTAAATCCAACGATTACTAAATGAAAAAAAAAAAAAGATAGGGGGAAGTATTTTGGCTTCTTTTCTTTGTTTATTCAAAAGAAATTACAAAATCCTATAGTTGACTATTTAAAAAATAAGCAGTCTATCCTTGTCATGTGGTCTTTTCTCTGTTCACACAATTATCCTGGCTTCTTTTCCACTGGATGTAATATGCTTTTCCTTTACATGGTTTAAAAAAATGCCGTTAGAGCATTAGGGTGGTGCTGGTTCAACAGAAGGCAGGCATTGTCTAATGATATAGGATTGGTTCACTATTTGTTTACAAAATATTTTGAAATATTGGCATTAACTTTAAAAATACAAAGTATTATTTTCCAGTGGTAGTCGCAACCTTGAAACACTAAAAAGAAACAAATCCAGGATCTAGCAAAAAGACCCAGATGCTAAGTTGAACCATATTCATTCATACATCCATTCATTCGTTCAGTGAATATTTATAAAGCACTGGGCATTTTGCCAGGTACTAAGAATATAATGCTGAGGAAAAAATACATAGCCCCTGCCTTCATGGGGTTTATAGTCTAGTAAAGCATTAAATTCAAATTCCATCAGGCCAACGTGTACTTCCTAGCCATGTCCTGAGAATGCTTTTGATGCAGGATTTTTGCTCTTTAGTTCAGCTAAGTCCGGGTTCTTTTCTCATGACCAGGAAAAAATTAGGCACACAGACACATAGAAGGGTGAGGAGGGCAGAATTTATTAAGTGAAAGGAAAGCTCTCAGCAAACAGAGACAAATCCTGCATGCAGCCTTCCACCTCACAAATTAAATACTAGAGCCACCACACCTGAGCTGAAGAGGCCAGGCTCCTCCCCTGCATAAGGCAAGAAATCCTGGTGGCTCTATCCTATTCCCCCAGTGCTTAAGTAGGCAGGCCCAGTCAAGCCATAGGTAGTATCTGAAAAGGCAACATTCTATTGGTTAAAAGGCATTATTCAGAAAGAATCAATCGGGAAAAAGTGGGCAAACGGGCAGAAGTTCCCTCTCTGGGTCGCAGTCCAGTCTTTCAGTCTTCAGGCTGTTTTAGGCTTGAAGGTGAGGTTTCAGCACAGACCATTCCCTATCTCCTTATCTACCTGGACCTTTGCCTCTATCATTTTTTTATTAGAACAATGAGACAAATTGAAGTCATAAAGAAGTAGACAGTAACAGTGAATACTATCTGTGAATAGCCTAGATCTTAATATATGTAATATAAAGAAGGCAAAATGAAGGTAGATATTTGAAGGACTGTTAGGTAGAAGCAGGAGCAGATTATTTGTTACTCGAAAGGCAGAAAGAGGTGATTTACAAACTGTTACATTTGACTCAAAATTTTTTTAAAATGAGAAAACTAGAATCACTCAACAATGGAGATAATAGAACAAAATAAGTATCAATCACAAATACCACAGAACAAATTACTGTATTGCATGGAAGACTGTCTTACCAATTGCCAATGTATCTTCTATTTATAGTTTTAATGTACTAGGATTCCATGAATCTGTTTTTGTGGATAAATCAGCAAAAGAAAACAGTTACTAAGAAAAATAACGTTTTTGGTAATATCTGCAATTTCCAGATAGACTATTTAGGTTATAAACGTCCATCTATCAGAAAATATCTTAACTCTATATCACTTTGTATAGGTTCATACTATGTGCATTAACTTAGTCTCAACATTTTTAATAGTTTCAATTTTCTTTTCGGGTTCTGTTTTATGCATAAATTAATCTTGAAAACAAAATTTTCACTGAAGGGTAGACAACTTTTCTTAACACACCATTACATGAACAAACTAAGGTCCAATTTAATCTATTTTCTTCATTTATAATTGACCTATTCTTCACCATCTTTGATTTTTAGTAACAAATTTCTGAATATTCTGAAAAGAATGTATAAACCTTGTTTTCCACAGCTACATCATCTTTATGTTTCAAATCCTAAGGTTATATTTCGGGGACACTATTTTCACCCTGCGGAATTTTTGGTTCAATATCTTGTCAGATTCCATTATTGTCAATATATTTCTAATGGTCATTTCTGTTGTTCTATATTTCAACAAAGATGACTTATATCACTAAGCAGGGCTGACCTAGGTGATCAATGTGAAGTTGCAGAAGTGACAATATGTAACTTTTAAAGCTAGGTCATAAAAGGCATTGTAGTTTCTACCTTGAGTTATTGGGTCACTTGCTCTGGGAAAAGCCAGACAACTACGTCATAAGAATACTCAGTCATCCCTGTGGAGAAGCCTAAGATGGGAGGAACCAAGGCCTCCCATTAGCAACACGACTAGCACAGACTAACTTGTCAGTCTCTTGTGAGAAATGAATATGCCAGCCACAGTAAAGCCTTCAAATGACTACAGCCCGACCAACATCTTGACTACAAACTCATGGCAGAGCCTGAGGCAGAACCACCAAGTTAAGTCACTCTTGAATTCTTGTCTGAGAGAAACTATGAAAGATAATAAATATTTATTGTTATTTTAAGCAAACAAGTTTTGGTAGGATCTGTTTCACATCAATAGATAACCAATATACAGCATATCCCTGAACACTCTCTTTCTCTCTCTCTCTCTCTCTCTCTCTCTCTCTCTCTCTCACACACACACACACACACACACACACACACACACACACATATATATATGCTACCATGACTTATAGAGGGAAGCATATATTGCTCACTTTTTAAAATCTATTTTATAGTGTTTTTGTTTTGGTTGATTTTATTGTCTTTTTAAATAAAATCTAAATATTTTGAAGATCAATTACATGAGAAAATATTCATTATAGTGTTTAATAAAAAAAGCTCTCTACAAAATATGAATTATGCAAAAGGTTAATTTACATCTATGCATAATGAACAGTTAATTACTGCCACATAACAAACTATGCCCAAATTTAGTGCTGAAAACAACACAACTATTTATTTGCTAACAATTCTGCAATATGGACTACATCGAGTTGGGCAGCTTATCATAATCTGACTTCAAATTCATGAGTGAGTCCCATTAATACCACATGGGCAGCTTACCGTGTGGTATTAATGGGACTCACTCATGAATCTGAAGTCAGCTTGTGGCTTGACTGGAACTGAAGACTCCAAGATGGTTTCATCCATGTGTCAAGTTCCTAGGCTGTACATCTGGAATGGATGGGATTTAGCAGTCTCTGTCTCTCCTTGTAGTCCTTCTGCAACAAGGCCTATCTTTCTACAAGACTTCATTCTCAAATAAATTACCTCAGGCTTCTTTATATCGTAACATAGGGCAAATAAAAAGCTGCAGGCTGCCTAAGGACTATACCTAGAACTTACACAACTCTACTTTCACCACATTCTATGAGAAAGCACTGTTAGTTTCTCTAATTTTGAGGCTTTGGGACTTGGACTGAGCCACTACTGGCATCATTGCTCCTCATCTTGCAGATGGCCTATTGTGGGACTTCACCTTGTGATCATGTGAGTCAATTCTCCTAATAAACTCCCTTTCATATATACATATATTCTATTAGTTCTGTCCCTTTAGAGAACCCTAACTAATAGGCTGCCCTTTCTTCATTTCCTTTCCTAGAAACAGCAGTTGTGAGCCATAAATCTGGTTTTAGTAGGATAGTAGCCCAGAAAGCCAGCATGGTAAGCTTGAGAACACCAACCTCCAACTTCAAGTCTGTTAATTTACCCCAAACTATGCACCAACCTATCTCAAGATGAGTAAAGTCAACATAGTATGATCGAGAAACAAGCCTAGGACTACATGTCATAAATATAGAATAAGGAACTCATACTTTTTAATTATGAAATATTAAAAATTAAAAGACTTAATTATTAGAAATATTATAATCATAAGATCATTAGAAATGATGCTATAATAACAATGGTGGCCACCATTCATTGAACTCCTACATGTGTTATTTATCATTCAAGGCACTATAACTACATTATCAATAAGAATTCTATGAGGAAGACATTATTACAAACCATCTTCCCTTTATGCATAAAGAAGCTATTTATGTACGTCACCCAAGGTCACAGAGTTTGGATTCCAGCCCAGGTATCTCTGATGCCAAATCAGTCCTCTTTCCACTTAAAACATATAGTACTCTCCTATTTAGATTTAAATAAATGATTCTCTCAGAAAATAACAAATTTGATACAAACTATCATTGATTTTAGACATAAAAATCAATCTAATGTTCAAAACTATTTTACTGGTTTCTTGAGCATATATATAAATTGTTTCATCATCCTTAGAAGTTTTCTACATTTCAGATAAGTAAAAACATAAACAAGTTATTGAAGTGTGCTATTTCTTGGTCATTCTCAATATTGTCTGTTTTATAATAACAGCTTACGTAAGATAAAAGCATTCAATAGAAATTTACTGAATAAATGCATAAATTCTACCTTTAGCTTTTTAGTAAGTAGTGTCAACTTAGAGTGCTCAACAAATATTCATGATTATTATAATTACCTTAGTTAAAAAGTACCAAAAGAACTAATGAGGTTTGGTGAACTCCTAAAGGATTTTCTATGGGTCTAAAGATTTTTGAGCCTTAATTTCAAGACTCTTATAAATATTTTTGAGTAGATACTGCAGAGACTTTTCTATAGACTAACTTTTTATCTTTATTCAGAATGGATTAAAATTGTAGAACTCAAATGTATTTGACTTCCAAGGACATTTGAAATTTTTAGCCCACAATAGTTTCATATTGGATTGAAATGATATCTGTTTAAAAAATTATTTACACTACAGATTTACATATTTTATTGACTAAGTGAGGAATACTGAATTCATGAGACAAACCTCACAGAAATTATATTTAAAACTACTAAAATAGTGGTGAAAGAGTAACTACATGACTGGATTTCCAGGTCATGAATCAGTTTGACTAAAATTTTAGAGGAAATCTATTTCTCCTTGTCTAATTAATTAAATAGATTTAAAGACTAATACTTGATATGCCAAGGGAAGAACAAAAGCCTACCCTAGAGGGATTGCAACCTCTTCTTTTTCTAGCCACTTTTATTTCTAGGAGTCCATAGTACCCTAGATTTTGTTTGCATTTGTCTCAGTTTGCTTCGTTCTGTACAGTTCCAAGTCTTTCCTTGATAATAATTCTATTCCCCTGTCTGCCTTCTCTCGGCAACAGCTGACCTGGCTGCAAGCCCAAAACTTGGTAAATGACAAATCACTACCAGATGAAGCTCCAAGTTTTACACAGAGTATTTTCTTCAGGCTCAGAAACTTTGAGGCCCAATAAAATTACTGGAGTCATTCAGAATCACAGGGAGAGCTATATTTTGTCTTGCAGAAATTCCTTAGGATCTGATAAATGATTAAGCATTAATAAAGAATCTCATTAAAATTTTCAAAATCAGAAAATAGAAAATAAGTTACCATTGGCCAGGAAAAATTATAATGGTGACTAGAAACAGTTATTAAACAAATGATTTCATGACAAATTATCTGCTTTTAAATTATTTTACTAAGTTATTTTAATTTAAAATTTTATTATAAAAATTATACATGATTTTATTGAAATATTAGAAACCAGACTCTTCAAATAAAATCACATACCATTAAAATGTTTGACTGTATATTTTTTAAAAAGTTTTGTTACTTTTTAATTTAAATATTAAAGATAGTATCCATCTATAACATTCTAACCAACAAATAAAACTTTACTTTTAAAAACTTTATTATTATTTGGTTTTATGGATGGGTTTTTAATAATTTTTCTAGCACCTAATGCAAGCTTGTCCAGCCTGCAGCCCGTGGGCCGCATACAGCCCAGGACAACTTTGAATGCAGCCCAACACAAATTTGTAAATTGTCTTAATACCTTATGAGATATTTTTTGCAATTTTTTTTAGCTTATCAGCTATCATTAGTGCTAGTGTATTTTGTGTGGCCCAAGACAATTCTTCTTCCAATGTGGCCCCAGGAAGTCAAAAGATTGGACACCCCTGAATGAATAAAAAAAAAGAAATAAAAAATTTAGTTCTATAACTAAGTAAAAATAAAAACAAACCTACCTATGGGAATCACACACAAAAAAATTATCTTACTAACCCTTTCTGTTAAAATTAACAATGTGTAATGTTTGACCTCTTAGTAGTCTTAAGAATCTATCTTCCTTATTACTCAGCTATAAATATCAGATTTTTAAAAATCTTACTTTATCCCACGTGCCATATAACTTGTTCTGAAAAATAGTTGGAAAACCACTTCCTAAATATATATGGTATTATTTGGGGGCAATGCTTATGACATATAGAATGGTTATGCACACAAGTAGAAAACGTAAAGGGTCTATGAAATTAAAACTGAACATCTGTAAAATGCTTTGTAAAAGAATGTAAAAAGGTTATAAATCAATTCATGGGTGTTTAAAGCAACGTGTATTTGCACTGCACTTTGCAGATTTGATTTATTCTCAGCTTAATGATGTTTACATAGGTTATGCCTTCAGCAAAGCTCAAGGAGCCAAATTTCTCCATAATTCCCTCCCACCAAGGTATCCTCATTAAATTTTGGTATAATGGCAAGATCTTGCAATCAGAAGACCCAGGTTTTAATTCTTTACCCCTTACTAACCATGCAAAGATAAGAATCTTGTTAAATATAATCCTCCATTTCCATATCTTAAAAAATGAAAATTTGTTAATGGCTATTTGATGGTCACTCTTTGCATTACTTTTAGGATCAAAATCAAAGACAGATTATATACATGTAAAATGCCATTTTACACAGTAGCGTACTCTGTAAGACAAGAAAATGTTATTCCTAAAACTGTCTTCTCTGGCCTGGCAATATTTATGATGTAACCTCTCTTTCTTCTTCACTCCCCCGTTGAAATGAATTAATACAAAAATTAGCCTCCTAAATCTTAGAGCTAATTCAATTACGTGATTATAAGAGACCTAGAGCACTACCTAAGAAATATTAGTGCATCTCTAGGGGCGAAGATCCCAGTTCCCACAATGTTAGCTAACTTATTAGTAAATTTCCCCATGGGAATTCCCCTTGGCAGAGAAACAGTAAACTTCTGCTTACAAAAGGTTTTGGCAAACTGATCACTTTCACATTTTCCCTGAAATGTCAATTCAGACAAAGCAGATGTGAATTTGAAGTGAATAAACCTTATTACTATAGCAATAAGAACATGTGCAGGGGAGTTACTGACATTAAAAAGGGAGGCAGAGATATGTAAAATCAAATACTAAAGTTGATCCTTTTATTTGTGAAAGGGGGAAAAATAGAATTATTATAAAATAACTCCTACCCCCTACTTTTTCCCTTCCTCCATAAAAGAGTACTCTTTGGCTCTAAGACTCACTTCTGGATGTTGTTGTTTTTGTTTGTTTTGTACTTAAAAGTCTGAAGGAATTTCAGAGTTTATTAAAGTTATCACTTTTTTTAATATTACACGTAAGACAAATAAGCTAAGGACTATTTTAAAGACAGAAATATCAAACCCTTATCCCTGATCTACTCTCTTCATTAAAGAAAATAGGGTACATTGAGGCGGATAAGCATTTTTCTTAAAGGGACAAATATTCATTCCTTTGAAACTCTGCCCTACATAGTGTCAAAAAACTCAGCTACACTGCTTCATGAGGATAACGTTAGAAGAATAAAATTAAAATAACACAAGCTTTTAAAATTAGTTAAGAAAATAGCTGGAGCACATTCTTTACTGTCACTATTGAATATTACCCATTTTAAACTGCAAATTTGCAATGAAATGTTCTGTTCCTCAGAAAAACAAACAAAAAAATTCTATTCCCTGACCGAGATAAATTCCCTTCATGTGGACTTTCAGAAAAGTCCAAATCAGAATTTGCAACGTCCTCTTCCCAACTTCCCCTATCTTTCTCCCTGGCCTGCAGCCACTGCCTGAGTAAGGGCCACCCAAGGCTGACACTGAATGAATTCCAGGCAGATTCCATAGCCAGTCGGACTTTTCCTCTTGTACAGAGTAGTACAGTAAATGGTTATAATAACTAAAGCAGCATCATTGAGCTCCGAGTGCTTAAGGCTGATGACCCCCAAAAAAGAAATTTCAGAGAGCTGAAGACGGAAGTAAAAGAAACTTCAAAGGGTCGTGTCTAGACAACACCTTCCTGTCTCAGAGAATTGCTTGCAACCTCCACTCAGATGCAGACAAGCGAGAAGGAAAGCCTGTCAAAGCTCATTGACCATAGGTAATGATACAGGGTAATTTCTTCTGATAATGTCACCCAAAAAGGAAATCCTACAGACTAAACCGATTAAGAGCTCAAGGGAAATATCATACGAAAAAAATTGTTTTTTGTTTTTTGCTTTTGTGGGATATGGGGGGGTGTGGGGAGGAGAGTTCTGGATGGGATTTTTAAGTTGATTTGAACCTTTTTTGTAGAGGAACAAAAAACAGAACTACATTTTTTTTAAAAAAATATGATATGTAAGAGATATATCTTTTACAAGTTTCCATTATATATTTATGAACACTTATATCCTTGGTTCCTTACAATCAGAAACCATATGCCTTATTGAGAGGAACACAGCTATTTCTTTGAAAAGAAAAAAGTTGATTTAGTAACTCTAATACTTTATATCTTACTACATGTTTCTCAGATGAGACAGAAAGATATGGTTTGTGATTAGCTGAATTGATTGTATGTGAAGATATATTTGGTATGAACACGTTTATAGGATACATTATTCATGTATAAACAGCGTTACTAAAGAATAAATAGAATTCTAGTCATTTCAAGCTGTCTTATGTGAGATGTCTGTGTTTATTATTATATTATGTTTATATTTTTATCTACAGTGGATTTTTCATTTGGTATTTTAAATTATTTTATATTCTCCTTTTGTCCAAATTGCCTTTAAATTGCCTCTTAAAAAGTGTGTTTTAGCTCTTTATAACGACCACCAAATCAGAGGGCTGATTTATCCTGAAGTGCATGTGTATATTAACAAAGTGTGCTTGACATTCTAAGATAATACATCTGGTGATTTATAGCCATATGAATGTACACAGGCTGTGAACAGACTGTGGATGACTGATCTTGCCAGCCATCCCTGGCAGGTTATATGGATGAAAATAACTCTCTGATCCTATAGCTCACTACAAACTAGGGTAGCTAATCAGGTGGGTCTAACTACCTGTTTGCCAGGGTGGGTCCTATATTATCCTGCAGTGTTTGAAAATAGGCTTTGCTATATCCCTTTTCTCACTTAGTTTGACACCTCAGTAGGTACCCTCACTGATACTTCCATATCTCATTCGGGGATAGTGAAACAGTCACTTTCTATATCCTTCATGAGATTGCAACCTTCTTCCAATGTACTTTTCTGTAAGATAGGACTCATATGTGATAGTCATGACTATTTTTAAAAGTTGTCCATAATATTCTGGAACTCTGATTTGGTGAGAAGCATAAACTCATATCAACAGCCACATTTACCAAAGCTGATTTGGTTTCCTGCTTTTCTTTGAATATGCTATTGAACAGCGTAACTCAAGTATCAAAATCAGTTATTTATTACTAATGAAATTACATGCTTCTACAGGAAAACCTCTGTAATTTAGGCTAAGAGAAAAGAGTAATTACAAACTAGGAAAAGTCTCATTTGAAACTTAAAAGTTATCATTTTTAAGTTATTACTTTTCAGATTATTACTTAAGTTAAAAGTAATATGTATTCTATATTATTTAAATTATTACTTTTAAGACTAATAAAGTTTTCCTGGGAGAAATATTTAGAAAACTTGCTTATTTAAAATTTCAACACTTATGTTTTTCTGATTATGAAAGTAATTAGGGAAGAATTATAAAAAATATTGTGAAATGTAAAAACATTTAAACAAGAAAAAATCACTTATCACCAACATTTTGACACATTTCATTCTATTCTTGTTTTCCATGTATTATTTTGCACATAGTTGAGATCATACTTTACATGACATGTATTTTATCATCATTATCTCACTTGAAAAATCTCTTCAGAAAAATTATTTTAATAACTATATAATACTCTATCCTATGAATATATCTTAATAATGTACCTAATATGAATATCTTGCTTGCTACAAATAACTTGCCATTAATGACAACAAAAAAAGCTATATAAACTCCTTTTGCACAAAATTAGAGGCAACTAGCACAGACTTTTTTAAAGTTGCCTCCTTTCACATTTAAAAATAAAGTAATACTCTTTGATTAGTAGTAGGGAACAAAAAGCAGCAGAGAAAAAAATACCCATGACTTTCTTCTTGCGTAACTATATTCTGTCACATTTCCTTCCAGTCTTTTTTCTTTCAATTTTAACAGATTGAAAATTATTTTGTAAATATAATTTTGTATCCAGGTTTTCTTCTAACATACCTAAAGCACTTTCATTACATTAAAATTATTTATAGTACTTATTGTTCTTTCAGTGACTTACTAATAACTATATTAGGTTTCATCACCTGAATAAAGTACAATTTACCCAACCACATCTAGAGGTATTTATATAGTTTACAATTTTTTCTTCTTATAAATAAGGCTGTGCCAAATGTCTTTGAGCGTAAATCTTAATGAGCATTTTATATTATTTCCTTTGCATATATTTCTTAAAAAGGAATTACTGCATTATAAACATCTTAAAGCTTTTTTGCTATATTGTTATAAACTATACCAGTTTTTACTTCCAGCAAGTATGTAAATTACTTTCACTTTCACCAGCACTATCTTTCAGGCTTTGCTAATCTGATTTGTGAAAAAGATGATAACTACTCTATTATTTGTATTTTACAGACAAAATGAGGTTACTTTTAACATACATTTTTGTAGCCATTTGTAATTCTTTTGTAGAATGGTTATGCCTCATGCCCATTTATCTATGGGACTTACTGCTTAATGAGTTGTATGATCACTTTATTCAAGGTTATCAATTCTTTGCCACATTTGTTGCAAATGTATTTCACCTTAGAAAATTTGCTGTTTAAATAATACACAATACCATATTTTGTAAAATATACAAGATGTTTTATTTAACATAATCATAGTTTATATAGAAATGCTATGTCAAAAAATTCCCTGAGCCTGGGCATGGTAATTCATGCCTGTAATAATCCCAAAACTGTGAGATGCTGAGGTGGGTGGATGACTTGGGCCAAGGGGTTTGAGATCAGCCCTTTTGTATTTTCTGTAGAGACATGGCAAAACTCTGTCTCTACAGAAAATACAAAAAAAATTAGCCAGGCATGATGGCATGCATCTGTAGTCTGCGCTACTTGAAGGCTGAGATGAGAGGATTGTTTGAGCCTAGGAGGTTGAGGCTGCAGTGAACTCTGATTGTGCCACTGCACTCCAGGCTGAAAACAGTGAGATTGTGTCTCTAAATAAATAAATAAAAGATTAAAAGTCCCTGAAATATTCTGAATGTTACTAAAATAATATTGCATGAATTATTCATGAGTATTCTCTCTAAAGAAAGGAAGACTCCATTTATATGATCACCACCTCTAAAGTAGCAGAATTTAAATTAATAAAGATTCTCTGAAGGTAGATTAGGTACATTACTTATCTTTTGTCACTTTAAAGACTAGAGATGATTATAAAATGATAATGACAATTTACATTTTTTGTTTTCAAGTAGGAAAGCATGTGGACATACAGAGATCTTCCAGATTCAGACATTCCCATAGGAATTTCTGGATTTGCAGCCTATTGAGTATAAAAACAATTCCAGAAGATAAGAAACAATCAACTTCAGGTTCCCTACAACATCATTAATTATGAAAATGTACAATAAGTAAACAAGTTATAATAAGCATATTTTTTAAAGTGAAAAAATTAAACCAATATGGTAAAACCTCTTCCTTTCATTACATTAATAATAGAAAATAGATTTCATAAAAATACTATTTCTTTCTTATTCACTCAAAATGATAAAAGGATCCTGGCACAGTGGCTCATGCTTGTAATCCCAGCACTTTGGACAGCTGACGTCGCAGATAGCTGGAGCCCAGGAGTTGGAGAACAGCACTGGCAACAAAGTGAGATCCCTGTCTCTTTTCAAAAGTAGCCCAGCATAGAGGCATACACCTGTAGTCCCAGCTACTGGAGGGATGGGGTCAAGGCTGAGGCTGAGGCTGAGGCTGAGGCTGAGGTGGGAAAATTGCTTGAGCCCTGGAGGCAGAAGTTGCAGTGAGTTGAAATCGAATCACTGCATTCCAGCCTGGGCAACAGAGCAAGACTCTGTCTCAAAAAATAAATAAATAAAAATAAATAAATATATACATATGTATACACACACACATATATATATTCCATATATATACACTTTATCTATTTTACATATATAGCAGTTTTTATTTTCATATATATGGATATAAAGTCAATGTAAGTATTTAACATGATTAAACAAAACTCAAATGACAAATTGTCTTTCTAGCTACGAAAAGCCTTTTAAATACTCATATAGTTTTAAAATATTTTATAAATGATAAAAAGCTAATGAAATTATTATTATTATTATTTTTCTTTTTTTTTGAGACAGAGTTCCGCTCTTGTTACCCAGGCTGGAGTGCAATGGCGCAATCTCGGCTCACCATAACCTCCGCCTCCTGGGTTCAGGCAATTCTCCTGCCTCAGCCTCCTGAGTAGCTGGGATTACAAGCACGTGCCACCATGCCCAGCTAATTTGTTTTTATATTTTTAGTAGAGACGGGGTTTCACCATGTTGACCAGGATGGTCTCGATCTCTTGACCTCGTGATCCACTCGCCTTAGCCTCCCAAAGTGCTGGGATTACAGGCTTGAGCCACCGCACCCGGCCAGCCCTTTATATTTTGATGCTTTTAGGGGTTAGCAAATTTTGAGTAAAAACATTCATTTAAAAAATCCAGGCTGGTTATGGTGGCTCACGCCCGTAATTCCAACACTTTGGGAGGCCAAGGCTAGATCACTTCAGTCCAGGAATTGGAGATCAGCCTGAGAAACATAGTAAGACCTCATCTCTACAAAAAAATAAACAAAATTAGTTGGGTGTGGTGGCACACACTTGTAGTCCCAGATGCTCAGAAGGCTGATGTGGGAGGATTTCTTGAGCTGGGGAGGTCAAGGCTGTAGTGAGCCGAGATTGCACCACTGCACTCCAGCCTGGCAACAGAGTAAGACTCTGTGTTAAAAGAAAGAAAACTTCCAAAGAAAAGAAAAAAAATAAAGGAATGGAAGAGGGAAGGGAAGGGAAACAAAAAAGAAAAGGAGAAAAATGGAAAGGAAAAGAAAGGAAAGGAAAATGGAAAAATGAAATCTACTTGGAGAGAGAGAGAAAGAGAAAGAGAGAGAGTAAAAGAAAAAGAAAAAGAAAGACAAGAAGATGGAAGGAAGGGGAAGGAAAGAAAGAGAAAAAGGAAAGAAAGCAGGAAGGAAGGAAGGAAAAGAAACAAATCTACTTGGGGAACATGTTTGAATCATTTATTTCATAAGTAAAATATATTAATTTCAATTTATTAGCAACTAAGCTGTCTAATGAGTAAGAATTTCTACAGAAGCAGTACCACCACAAATAAATGTTTCACTTTTAGAAGCCTAATCAAGTGTACATATTAGAATGTATTAGGTAAAACCTTGCCAAAACAATCCTAATTATTTTCAGAAATAAAGCAATTCCAATTCCAATTATTTAGATCTCTGTGGTTGAGAAATAGATGATGCAAATTAAAACCAATCCAGGTATTCTCTATCAGTAATAAATTGAGGTGGGGAAATTGTAAAAGGTCAGTTAGTCCATATGTAACCTAACTTCCAGATACAGCTTTTCTTAATTTCTTCATACAAGATTAGAAAACTTCTATTTGTTCCCTCACAAATATGACCTATATATTAAAATTGTATTGGTTTAACCCCAAAACCTAAAATGCAATTTAAAAAATTATATTGGTTTAAAGTAGAGCCATTTTTCTTATTAACAAAGAAATCAACAATATGCATTTTGAGAACCTACATTTTTTTCTACAGGATCCAACAAAGTGAAGAAACAATCTTATATCATTTAAAAATGTGTATCCCATCCTGCATGTGAAATTTTGGGTGGTTTTTATTTGTATGTTTAATATTTTAACTTTCAGTAAGCATATATACCATATTTATAGTTAGAACAAATGACACAGAATGCTTTTTAATTGGCCTAAAACATTTTTCTACTTTGCCCTCATGGCAAAAAAAAAAAAAAAAAAAAAAAAAAGGGTACTTAACAGAGCAATACATTTATATATATTAGGGGAAAAAATGTTAGTACTCAAAAAAATAAAGCCTTGAAGTTATCATATCTACTATTATAATTAATCAAATCAAACAGTTAACATATAACAACTGTTTTGGCTCAAAATAATACTTTTTTAAACCATTTTAATAACTAGGAATCCATGTATGGCTTTCTTTTCAAGCATTTCTGAACTATCTAAGTACCTCATGATCATTCTTGGGTTTTTTTCTCCATTCAAAGTAAGTCAAACATAAAACAAATCTACCTTGATTCACATACAAGGGTTTTGTGCCTAATGAGATGGACATCATGAAACAGCTGGCATTATGTCTTTGAGGAACCAGATGGAATGCACCTAAGAAAATAAGAGTGAAGCTTCCAACTCTGAATGCACTGTTACTTTGTATAAACATAGCTCATTATCTCAAATTATAAACTGTGAAAATATACCTAGCACTGGCATAGCTTATAAAGTGCAAAAAAAGAAAAATAGCCTGTGGTCTTCAATGTAGTGTCTTTTTAGTTTCATTGAACACATCAATTATTTCAAAATACCTTTCTCAAGATTTTTAGATTTTTTTTTTGGCCTTGACATTGGCTTTAAACATTTTGGAACATATTAATTTTCTTATTTGTGTTCACACACAGGAATTCATATCAAATTAATGCATAGACTCTAATTCTAAATTTTAATGCCCAAGTGTTTATAATAACCTATAATCTTAATAAATGTTCTATTTATTATAATATTATATCTTATTAGGCAGACATAAGTATAATTAGCAAACAATCATAAATGCTAACTACATTTATAATTATCTCAAGTTAAATGTTATAAAATATATACAATATTATATAATATGCAACTGTATAATATCAAACTTTAGATTATTTAAACATATTTGGTTATGAGGAATAAAACTATAATCTAATGCCTTTTAAAACATAAACTAGTATTTCAATTTTTATTACTTTTTAAGAAGTATAAATTTAAAGACATGATTTCCTTAATACAAGACTTTTATACGTAACTTATCACAAGTGCAATAAACTCATAATATTGAAAAAAATCTCTATTTTTATTGTTTTTTACACTTTCATTGTCACAATGAAAATATCTCCCCAAAATAACAATTTTTAGAAAGTGGTTATTTTGTTGTCCCCAGAAAATATTTTACTTTGTTATCTCAGTTACAGAAGTAAATCTTTACTACCTAAATTCTGTATTTTCCTCTATCATAACTAGTTTGACATGGAGAATTAAGATGTTGGTAAAAACAAAACCACTGACTCGCTTTGCTATTTTACCCTGTGTAAAGACTCACTTTAAAAATCTTTCGTCAAAAACAAAGAATTAAAATGTACTGGGAACAAACTATTAAAATATATATTTATGCTCTAATTGTCATCAATTACTTTTAAAAACTCATAAATTCAGGATACATTACTAACCAATTTTCTCAAAACAATGTAATAACGTTTTCCACAACACAGTTTTTTTTTTAATATCCAAATGGAATATCTATCAACCTTTCATTCATGTAATATAAATGAAATTTTGGTTATTTTCACTATAATTTTAGTGAATCTAAAATCTAAAATTATACTCAGCATTTCTACTAAAAATCTCTACTTAGCATTACTCTTTGATAATTTAACATATTTTATCAACAGTATTATTGAAAAAATTTTTTCCAAGAAAAAGAGGAGAAAAAAAAAAAGCCCTAAAATTGAAGATGTTTTACTTGTAATTTAAATCTTGCTGAGACTTTTGGGTTGGTGTCCACAAAAGAAAAGAAAAAAACCCCTTTAATAATGGATACAATAGCAAAGCAGCCAAAATAAGTTAGACTTGAATATTAAGGGTGTGGTATTTTACTTCATTTCTCCTTTCCCTCAGATCTCTAGAAATCATTTCAAAAGATAAAATTCTGATTAAATTATAATATCTCAGGTATATCTAACAGTAGATCTAATTATCAGACTGAAAGACAAATAATAATGGCACTTGACCCATTACATTTTAATAAAACTTTAAAGATATTAGTTAACTGTGAATATTTTAAATATATCAAATACAATATTTACTTGTAAATTGCTTGATTTGAAAGAAAGCATTTTCTTATACTTAAATTTTAAACTTACTTAGAGGGGAAAAAAGATACTAGAGAACTACCCTAAAAGGATCAGCAGGAACATGTTTAAAACTGCATGTACAACTTACTTAAAAAAACACCAAAGCCAGTGAGGTAACGCATGCACCTGTAGTCCTAGCTATTCCGGAGGATAATTTGGGCCCAAGAGTTCAAGTCCAGCCTGAGCAATACACTGAGATTCCATTTCTAAAAGTCTGGAAAGTCTCTAGAATCACTAATACATATGCCTTTGGTCAATTATCTGTTGCCACAACAACTAACCATCAGAGATCCTAGTCAGAAGAGGATATCAGAGTCCAGGAAAGATCTCCACCCTAACTGTACGCCCTAGAGAGCTCATTCACCATTGTAAAGGAGAACAACAGACTGTCCCACCTAACCTCTCCATTGAAGACTTGTCAAAACTAGAGTCTAAGCCAAAGAAAAGCAAACGTCTGAAGATATAAGACATGTATTGTATACTTTCTTAAATGCACCTCCCACCAACAATTAAAATAGTGAAAAATGTCTAGATGAATGGAATATATGACTTAGAAAGTCTCAACCAGCAGAGCTGAAACATGACTAGTTCTGAATTTCTGGCTGGCAAACCGCAGCAGTATATAGTTATCCCCTGAATTGTCAAAAGCTTTCAAGTTAGAGTTTTAAATTTCCTGTTGGTTCTTTTTAGGGTAGATTAACATTTTAAGAAACTTCACAGAAATAAGAGATAACTATGCTTCACCTTAAAACACAAATTTCCTTTTTTTCTCTCTTTACAATGTCAACATTTATTAATATGTCAACATTATTTTTAAATATTTCATTTCTTAGGAGCCACAAAAAAGTAATCTATGAGGAGTATTTGTCACATGTAAATCCACGAACTGGAAAATATTATAAGCAAAACAAGTGAATAGTAACTCAACATAGAGAAAAACAGGCAATACCCTTTTTGAGAAAGCAAATTTTCAAAAATATTTAGAAGACAGTATAAAGTTTAGCAAAAAAAGAAAGTCTAAGTCCTTTATCAGACACCCTGAAATAAAAACCCAATTGCCCAAAAATATTTTGAAAGAGTATGAAATGGTAGAATTCATGATTTGACAGTTACTTAGTAATACAAAATACATTCCTATATATGAAAGCTTCAACTACATCATGACAAACATGTCAAGTTTATTTTTCTCTGATCTAAACTACCAGATTAGCTAGTAGCTGGAAATAATTGACAAAGGCAGAAAACTTCTTTGTAAAACAGTTTTGTAAATAATATATCTCTGCTGAAAGTGAGATAGGTAATAAATACTTAAGATTAAGCATTCTGAGATGTGCAACTGACTCTGAAACTAGCAACTTCTAAATAGTGTCTTTTTGCCTTTAAGGTGTTTTTGTTTTAAATTCGTCCTATACTGTAGACTATCAGTCATCAGCTCCATTAGCTCACAGCCTATAGGAGGAAAGTATAATCTCTTTGTTTCACCACTATATTTTTACCTTCAGGATCTGACCATGAATTTATTTAATTGTGGAGCAAATATTTTTTGAGCACCTACAACAAGGGAAATAATATGAGATAAGAAAGATGAAATATGTTTTAACAGAGATTTACCTAATAAGAAATCACTAAAATTTATCTGAATTAAAAGGTTTAAAAGAAGATATATGGTTAAAATATTTATCATTATACTTTGTTCTTATTTCTTTCGCTTATTTATTTACTCTGAGATTTTTGAGAATTTACCTATGCCTATTTTCAGAGTTGAATTAAATTCTATAATATATTCTTAAATAATCAGATGTAGCAGTAACCTTGAAAAATAAAGAAGCATTTAAAAATTCTTTTTAAAGAATGTATAAAATTATTTTGGAGAGAAAAGATGAAAAATCATATTCTACATCAGATAATTGGTTCATAAATATTTTCATATTATCATCTATTCCCATCTGTGGGAAAAATTAGAGTAAGTTGCTTAATGTCTATCTCAGCCAGCCATCTGCCTATAAACATCAAGGGATGAGGAAGGATAGGACTGGTCTGTTCTGTTTATCAGAGTGTTTCCCAAGTGCCTGCCATAGTGCTTGGCACATAACAGGTGCTCACTAAATATGCATTTAATGAATATCCACAGGACATCTTTTCCATTCTCTTGCTATCAAAAGAAAGGGTCTACTACTGCTCTGCTCATCACTTAGGTTGTCTGTTCTCTCTACATTAAAAAAAAAAAAAGTGTCTATGTACTCCCCCTCTTTGGGGAAGAAGAGCGTTAGTGCCATAGCTCAAAAAACCCTTCCCCACAGAAGGGTTTTAAACTTTCTGTTCCTAAAGGGTTGGCTGTGAAGGGAAGACCAAGAATCAGCACAAATTCATTGGGAGATACATGGTTAACCTCTGCAGGTGCATAAACTTCTAGTTTAGGCAGTCTCTGACCCATTTGTCATTCATCCAGGAATTTCCAATGTGTTTTCTCTATGTAGAAAGTCTTTTTGGACCTCATAAAAATCTTCAGAAAGTCCCAAACAGTTCTAATCCCTGGGTTCCACACTATCTTCCAAAATCAAATCCTCTGAATTTTAGAAACCGCTACCAGACATCTTCATTATGGTCCCTAAGTGCCAATGAGCCCATATCACTGTGACTTTCTGTTTATTTGCATTTAGAATGTCCTCCACAATTCATTCTCTAGAGATTCACAACTTACCTAACATTTGTTCTTGCTTTACATTAAAAAAAAAAAAAAAAAAAAAAAAAAAAAAAAAAAAAAAAAAACTTGATATGCTATCTCTTTTGATCATCGCAATGACTTCAGTACTTAGTTTAAAAAGTTATTATTTGGGAGGCCAAGTCCAGCAGATCACAAGGTCAGGAGTTCAAGCCCAGCCTGACCAACACGGTGAAACTCCATCTCTACTGAAAACAAAGCATGGTGGCGCACGTTTTTAATCCCAGCTACTAAGGAGGCTAAGGCAGGAGAATCGCTTGAACCCGGAAAGCAGAGGTTGCAGTGAGCAGAGATCGCACCATTGCACTCCAGCCTGGGCCACCGAGCAAGACTTCATCTCAAAAGAAAAAAGTTCTTATTTTCCTAGTTTTCCAAATAAAAACTAGGCATAGAAAGTTCCCAAGGCTAGTACAGCAGAGCTTAGTCTTTTATCTCTAAGTTGAGATCATTTTTTAAAAGATGACTTAACATAATAATCACAAATTAGTAACGTTCTTAAGTGTCTCAACATGGTTCTTTTATAAACCAAAATTAATTTAACTGTGCATAAGCAAGCTACGTCATAGGCCCCCATGCTGTATCGTACTTTATTGGACCGTTCCCACATTCTTATTACTATCTGATCATTAAAGTTGTTTGCATTGTGATCGCATCCAATGCAACAGTCATTCATTCGCCCATCCATCCATTTGTTTGACAGACACCCTTGCCGTCACTATCTGAGGCACTAAGAATCTCAAGTTCCATAAGACATACTCACTAACCTCAAAAAGTTTTTAAGATAGTAAGGGAATCACATAAGCCCATCTGGACAACAAGGTAGCAAATAGTGAAACATACACAATGCCAACCAAGCATAAAGGTCAAATATTTAAATCAGTATGTGAGGATCAGATCATGGAACGTAATCTATATGGCCAGTATGTCTCCACTACCTCTCTCACTTTGGTTTTCAAATGGCATTCCAGAGTGCAGCTTTCAAAGTTTAAATTCCAGGTCCTTATTAACATTCTGTCATATGGAATGATAAGTTTAGATTTCACTTCAGATTAATCTCAGTTTATTATAATTTCTGTTAAACATTGGTAACTATGTTTGGAGGAAAACTTAAGGCTCTAATTCTACCACAAATTTTATTTTTAAGCAGATATTCAATATATAACAAAAAGGTAGATTAAAGAGATGCCTTATTTCTGTTCAACAAAGAAAATTATTCTATTTTATAGCTAGATGATAGCCACTTCAAATGTTTTAACACCATGTGGACCACTGCTTCTAAGTCTTCATACTCTTTTTTTTTATTTTTATTTTTTTTATTGCATTTTAGGTTTTGGGGTACATGTGATGAACATGCAAGATTGTTGCATAGGTACACACATGGCAGTGTGGTTTGCTGCCTTCCATCCACTCACCTGTATCTGTCATTTCTCCCCATGCTCTTATTATATCAAACTCAGTGAATGTAAAAAGCCACATAACCAAAATGTACCCAAATGTATCCAAAAGGAACACATCAAGTTTTCTATATATTACCCAATACTCACTAAGCCTCTGAATATAGAAAAACTGAATTATATTTTTAAATTCTTTGTTGATTTGTTAAAGGGGCTCTGGCTCAACTGCAACAAAAAATGTTTGGATTTGACATCTTGGTGTTTCCACCAAAAAAACCCTAATTCAGTCTAAGGCTGTCAAAACTGTCAAAAACAGAACTGTACAATTTTACATTCATCTTTAAACTACTAGCCTCATAAATCAGTATGTACAGGAAAAGAACACCTAATGAAAGTACTAATAATTCTGTTATATACCTTGAACTGTTCTCAGTATATCAGTTAAGATACTTTTGGCTGAATAAAAAGATATATATAATTCAAGATAGTTTAAATCATAGAAGTAATGTTGATATATACTTTTAACACAGAGGCTCTGATTCTCATTCATTTTCTCAGCTTTGCCCTCTCCTTTCCTCCATGTGTCAGTTTCATTATGGGGCTTATCCTTCCTGGCCACAAAATGGCTACATTTACTACATTCTCCCTAGTTTATATCTAGAGAAAATAGGGATTATCCAACATCCTGAGGATTAAACAAAACTCCCAAGGATTATTTTGACTAGACAATCTTGCTTCATTCATTCTTGTAACAAGTATTATTGATCACCTAGTCTGTATCAGGTACTATTTTTGGCACCAGGAATATAGCCATGAACGTGAAGGATAGAGTCCCTATCCTTATGGAGCTTGAGTTCCTGTAACCATGCGTGAATCAGTCAGTAAGACAGGGTTGATTTACCCCCATTGATTTACCTCCTGGGCCTAGGATTAGGGTCAATCCCAGTCAAACTCACATCGCTACTACACAATAGTGTTAAGAATAGAATGAATGTTGGTGTGGCAAACTGCAATGTTTGTTACTCCCATCCATAAATATTTTGGTGATGGGTATTGATTAATCAGTTAGATTAATTCATACACAGTTCTTATGAATTGAGAAAGATATGCATACAGAAGCGTTTTACTTGGAGGAAGTAATGCCTTGCAGTTGTAAAATGGGCCACAGATCCCAGCCAAATTCAGCATGATGAGACTTCTGTGCTACCCAGAGCTATTGACATGCCAACCGCCTAAAAAAAGGTGAGCCATGCGAATGTTTTTACCACCATAATACCAGTAAATATGTTTTAAAAACTTTTTTCTAACAATATATTTTTGGAAAGTAAAATATCATCACACCCCAGACCAAGACTACAGAATGTTCTAGTTCCCTTTAGTCTTTTCCATGGACACTGCCTTCACCTGTAAAGTTAGTTCTACAGCTATCCACTAAGGAGACCTCAACAGGGGATGGCCGTTTCAATCCAAGTCCATTATAACTACCAGAAAAAAACTAAAAAATGCATGTCATATTCATGATGAGTGAGAAGTCTCTGAAATAAAGCATAGAGTATATTATGTTTACAAATGACCTATCACATTATTTGTTTTTAGTTCTGCCTCACCAGAATCAGTAGTGGGGCTTACTTAACACCAAACTGCAAGGCTAAATCACTAAAAATGAGATCCCAGAAATAGAGTACAGGAAGAATGACATTCAGTGTGTCTTGCAGTAGGCATAAACTAAAAAACCAAGTAACTGCCCAATTTAATAAATATGAGTTCTCAAAGAAATCACCTCCAACTTAAGTGACAATGCTCATATGGAGGGTAGCATTGAAAGTAGGCTTTAAAGGTTGAAGGTAGATAGGTAGAAGAATTAAGGAGACAGGTTTGGAAACTTGCAAGTATTTTTATTGGTTGGAGTAAGCAGATTATCAACAGTAGCAATTAGCCAACTATAGCAAATGTTTGAAAAATTCATTTAAAAATAGTAATCTTCATAATTTCAACAATTTTGTGGAGTAAATTTTGTTTTAGGAGATGTCATTGTTTTTTTCTTATTCTCTAAGCTTTGAAGAATAACATTAAATATAAATATATTTATTTTGTTAGACGTGGATTCATACTCTGAGCTGGAGTCGGCTAACTTCTAGTAAGACAACACTGATTGGTTTTGAAAAAGAAATTCCTACTAGTCTAGAGACCAGAATTCAGCTTCAACTTTATTTCCACAAATAAACTATGACATGATGGTACTCTAACAGGAATAAAACCTGAAGAAAAATTCTCTGGAAGACTGTAATAACTAAGATTTCAAAGCTGGCTTGAGAAAAACTCTCGAAAATCTGTGAACAATAGTTTACTCCTAAAAGCCAGAAAGATTTCCAGAGGGTACTGATACCTTACCTTTGTGACCATTGTCTCCCACAAATATGGGGAAACTGAGGCTCAGAAAGTTAAATGATTTCCCCTCAGTCACAGAGCTAAAAACCAAAGGGGCTGAAATGAAAATACAGGTCAGCAGATTCCAACTCTAAGACCTTTCACTTCAGCATTCTGCCTTTCTAAGAAATAAGAAGTTGAGAAAAACGGAGGAAATTAGAAATAAAATACGTGACAAATGCCAGTAGAAATCAATAGATCATATAAACAGGTCTGTGATTATGGTGAGGCAAAATGAGGAACAATCTTCTCTAAAAGAAAAGCACAACATAGACTTAGTCCAAACAATTAAAACTGCAATGTTTCCTCAAGGGTAAAAAGCATTAAATTAATTTAATCAAATAATTGCTCCTTTCTCTCCTGATATTTTCTAGCAAGGTATAAAAGAAGAAAATTAAACTTTGATCTCTAAAATTATTAAAGATAGTAACTAAATTTAACTTTATGGTAATTCCTGTAAGTGCTAAAACATCTTAACATCTAAATTTTTTACTCTAAATTCCCAAAACTTTCCACAGACAAAAACTTTCAACTTTTTAACAAAAAAAGTCTGCTAAACAGTTTAATACCAAATCTGTCTGTATGAAAAACAAATTCAGCCTCGCAGTTTGCGGATAATTAATGGCCAAAGCTAGCAAATATATGGTGGAAAAACAGGAAGTATTGACTTCTGAAATCTACTGCCTTGAAAGATAGTATCTATAGAATCCTCGTTCCTCCCCTAATCATCTTTAAGTTTTCCATAATAAAATATAAAATTATTTGGTAGGCAAGTGAGAGAGAAAAGGTTAGAGGAAAAGAGTTCTTCAGGTTTTAAAATCTAACAAACTAAAAAACTAGCCCCAATACTGCACCCAATCATCACTCTTTCAAAAGATTCTACAACAGACTAAAGGAATAATTATGATGCAAGACTCAAAACAATCCAGCAGATGTTTTAGGAACACCAGGTTAAAATGATCTCCTTCTCACACCTGAAAAAGTACTGAAAGTGTAGTTCATCTCAAAAGCCATAATTAACTCCCAATAGTCTCGTGGCGGTACTTTGCTTTTGTTCCACACAAATGACATCCTTTAAGATTTTAAAAACACATATAAAGTATTCTGATCACCTGATACTTTACTAATTCAAAGCCCAGGGGATAGATAAATCATAAAAGAATTACAAGGATGAGCTAGTTGTATTTTTGTGAGTCTCCTTAATAGACTGACAATTCTAATAGAAAATTGAGAATTTTCTGATAACAAAGACCACCCATGTCTTATTCTTTGTATCCCCAGTGCCTGGTACATAGTTAGGTGCTCAATACATACAGGATTAATTCACAAAGATGTATATAGTTTTCTTTTGATAATCATTGACACTGGTTTGAAGATGCCCTTTTATACTGACATAACTGCAATTTTTTTTTTTTTTTTTTTTTTTTTGAAACGGAGTTTCGCTCTTGTTACCCAGGCTGGAGTGCAACGGCGCGATCTCGGCTCACCGCAACCTCCACCTCCTGGGTTCAGGCAATTCTCCTGCCTCAGCCTCCTGAGTAGCTGGGATTACAGGCACGCGCCACCATGCCCAGCTAATTTTTTTGTATTTTTAGTAGAGACGGGGTTTTACCATGTTGACCAGGATGGTCTCTATCTCTTGACCTCGTGATCCACCTGCCTCGGCCTCCCAAAGTGCTGGGATTACAGGTTTGAGCCACCGCGCCCGGCCTTAACTGCAATTTTTTTAAAGAAAATGAATCAAGTTAATTATTCTTCCAATCCCAAGTTTTATAAGAGTATAACCAAGCACTAAATATGTGTAGGAAAAAGCATTAGACCTTAAAGAGGCATATAGAAAACTCGTGTAGAAGTCCAGATTGACTAAACCAGTTTACTATTTTACCCATTAAATAGTCTAAGCAGATTAATTGGAACTAGACATGTGAAGATCCATAAGGTTTTTAGTAACGATTTTTTTTTTAAATTTATAGGCTACATTTCAACACATCCAAATTAAGAGTTAAAGAAAAATGTAGATCCCGATAAATATTTAAAAGCATATATGAGCAAAAATGTTATGAGGCTCATTTTCTTTTTATAACCAGACTTATTACACAGTAACAAGGTACTCAGTTCCAAATGATTTGTATAATGTCAATTATCCACATTACCATGAATATATTTTATTTAGAAATTGCATCAAAACAAAAATTTGTTTTCCTAAATAAACAAATAGAATAACTACACATCCCTGAGTAGCTATTTAAAGGACACACCTTTAACCACAGCATCTGATTAATAAGCAATAAAAGCAGTCTGTCCAGGTAACAACTAAGAATGTGACAACCTGGTTTTGGTAGATCACAAAGAAAACTTCTTTGTCAATTGAAAAATAGTGGTTTCTAGCAATATGTGTCAGAAGTTTAATAAACCAAAGGTCAAAGTTGATATTTCTAGACTCATAACTACAATATCATGAGAAATTACCATTTTTTAAGCTTTACACTGGGGTACACACACTGGATGTAAACAAAATAGGTCATTCTATCAACCAAAGTGTTCCATTCTAGAAAAGATATTTGAAAATACACAGCCAATATTTGCTTTTTCAAGCCAATTCCAGTCTTGCAGTTATTCCACTTTTAGATGTAAGCTTAGCCATCAAGCATAGATGCCTGAACATTTTTAAAAATTGTCTCAAATAGCCTTGTGTTTCTTGGCTTTTGGTAATATAATACAAAATCTTTATGAGTAGCCACAAGATTAAAAAAAAAATCACTTTAGGTAGACTCAATGCTTACCTGTGTTACATTTAATATATACTTAATATGATCCCATTACAATGTTATTCTACTTTATTATTTTAAAAGTCAATTATAACACCTTTGTAATAATGTCAAAAATATAAATAATTCCTGTTTAATATAATGAAGAAATACACAAATCATTAGAATTATACATTAACTCCCAATAGCCACATCCAAGTGGGAGGTGTGTGTGTGTGTGTGTGTGTGTGTGTGTGTGTGAGAGAGAGAGAGAGAGAGAGAGAGAGAGAGAAAGAGAGAGAGATAATTGTTTATTTGGGTTACTTGATTTTAAAGTTTTGTTTCCAAATATTTTTATTTTACTATTTTAATAGTTCCTCCCATCCAACACTTAGCTAAACTGCTTTTGACCTACGTGAATGTGTTTCTGATATCTGTCAGTCAATACAAGAGCATAATTTCATTAAAATATATATGCTCAGGACTGAGAGAACATTATAAAATGAAGTTTGGCTAAAGTTCAACAACGCATCAAATAGCACTGGCAAGAATTTTCTTAAACAGATGGTGTAAAATCTTGCTAACACAACAGTGTGTGCTTAACACAGGAACAATATCAGAAACAGATGTGGTCCAAGTGACCAAAGTACCAAACAGAAACAATAAACATGGGATATACATTAAAAAAAAACGATGCCCTTTCCAGCCGGGGGAAAAAATTTTGAAAATGCTTGTCAAATAAGAAATGCTACTAATATTTTTCCGGAGTAAACTTGACATACAAATATTTTCCATTTTTCATTCTTTTATGTCTTGCATTAAACTTCTATGAGGGTGGTCAAAATTAATGATATAATTATTAATAAATGTTAAAAGAAACTAATCACAGGAAAAGGAAGTAAGTCCTTGATTTAACCTAAGAAATTCAGAGGCTCTAAGGCCTTCTATCCATCATTTGGAACGGAAAGCGTTCTCAGCCCCGAAGAATCTCACAAGCGCGCCAGTAGGCAGGCACACACACACACACAGACACACAGACAGACAGACAGACAGACACACACACACACACACACACTCCTTTTAAAGGGGCTGTATACTCGAGCGGTCAGTTACATATATTTGCTCAAGCATGACACCACAGTATTAAAAGTTCTAAGGACCAAGGGCTATGGCTGGTTCAGGAACTAAAGCCAGGTAGAAGAAACTCGAACCCCCGGGGAAGCCCTCCCAGAGGCTGAATCCGCGGCCCTCGGGGTGATGCTCAGGCCCAAGCCCCCTAGCGCCTGGCCCTTCGGGGCTCCTCCCTGCCCGCGTGACGCCGCGCCCCAGCAAGGCGAGCTGCGGCGCCGCTCCGAAACCCCAGCGGCCTCCCCCGGCCTTTCTCCCAGACTCGGGCAGCCGGAGCCCGTCCGCCTCAAGGGGCCGCTCACGCACCCGCCTGTCCTGGCCTAGTCAGACCTTGCCCCCGTGGCCTCGTGCTTCGTGGCTGGCTTCGGTTTTGGTTTTTCCTATTTTCTCAGCGTCCTGTGGGGTGCTGGGATGTGCACGGAGGGAGCTTTTGAGGTGTTGCGCAGGAATTGCCTACCTATGGGCCTCGAGTCTCCTCCAGGCTCTCCTCGGGAGAGAAAGGCCTTACCCTCTGGAAGACCGATCTGAACCCGCGTGAAACCCCAACCTCCGCCCTGGGGTCGCCCACGGAAAAGGACGCGAGGAGGGCGGCGGTCAAACCCACCTGGGCGACGCCACGAGCCTGACGCGGGGCCCGGCCTGAGGGAGACGTCCAGGCGCTGGGAGCCGCGGCCACCCGCACTGACTTTGGATTCGTGATGAGGAAGGGCGGCGGAGAGGGTCACACAGGGCCTTCCACCTGCTTTCTCGAGAGAGCTTGTTTCCGGGGGGCCGCTCTCGTCGCCCTGCCCGGCGCCCCAGCGCCTCAGCGCCTCCCGGAGTGCACCGCGCGGTGGGGACGCTCCCGGCCTGCACCGGGGCTGGAGAACCGAGGCCTGCAAGCCGCGGGGAGCTGCGTGGCTCCAGGGCGTTGCTCTCGAGGTCGCTTCCGAAGGCAGGCGCCAGCTCAGGCCGTCCAGGCCTCTAGCAGCAAGAAAGGGCGTCGACTCCCAAGGGACGCGCTCTGCGGGCCTCCGCCTGGCTTCGGACTTTGGGGGTTACCAAGGAAATGCAACAATATTTATGACCTGCAGGCGATGAGAAAGTGTTTGCCCGGCACGCGATCCGTCTCCCTTCCTTGGCGGATTGCCATCCTGGAGCCCATCCCCCCTGATCCCAGGCCCGGGCTCCACGCGTGCCTAACTTCATTTCCACCTAACTCGGTGCGCAGCGCGCTCACGTCCTTCCCAGGCTTCCCCCAGTTCCACCATCCACAAGGTCTCCTAAAAGAATTCTCATTTCTATTATAATACTTCAGGAGACTGAGAGGAGCCATGCAGCCAACCTGCGAAGCCACAAAATATTCTTTACATGTAGCACAATGGTTAAGAACTTGTAATGAGTTTAGGTTCAGCCTCTGTCGCAGTGTGTCGTGAGAATGAGAATGACCTTCAAGTTCCCCATCTGTGAGTCAGACATAATAATACCTACTTCACAGAAGATTGTGAGGAATACATATGACAACACATGTAAAAGCCGGGCAAAGCTAAACAATACACGGTACTTCTTATAAAAAGGATGCAAATTCATCCCTAAAAACAAAGTCTTTTTAGGAAAAAAGTTATCTCAGCCTGCGGGGAAGGGTGGTTTAAAGAAGCAGGGATTCTGGCTTAGTTTACTGCCTGCTTTTTTTCTGCATCCTGACCTTTGAAAGACAGATTTACATGGATTAATCCACGTTGGTTTTTTTAGTTTTGTTGTTGTTTAATGCAAGAGATTCCTCACCACACACAATATCTGGAAAATTACTGAAGCAGGGCAGAAGTATACTGAAGGAGAGGAGGAGAAAGAAACCTTGAAAAG
Organism: Saimiri boliviensis; assembly: GCF_048565385.1. Classification (NCBI taxonomy): domain Eukaryota; kingdom Metazoa; phylum Chordata; class Mammalia; order Primates; family Cebidae; genus Saimiri; species Saimiri boliviensis. Next base: position 73,040,431 of record NC_133459.1, read on the forward strand.
GCATCTTATGTTTAAAATCTTCAAAAGAAACTGTTGCTTATTTCTTCCCAAAACTTTGAGATGCAAAAGCAATGATGATGCAAACTGTAAAGAGCTTAGCCAGGTCAAGGTGTTATTGCTGAAAGTTAGCACAGCCTAAAGACATCCTTTGAAATTAATAATGATAAACACCTGTAGGAGGCCCACCTGAGGAAAGTGGCAGGGGTGGGGGTGCATTTGAGGGAAAGAAGAGGGATCAAGCACTTCTAAAACAGATTTTGCTGTGTTTCTAGCCTATAGCAGCTATAACTGAGTTTGCAAATCTTCTTGGTGTGTCTGCCAAGAAGACACACCAACTCTTAAGAATAAAGCCCTAGTGCTTTCTCCCTCAGTGCTGAGTAATTTCAATACCGCAAGCGCTGGTGAATCCATTCCAGGTTGCATGACCTCTTCCAGCCCTTTTTCAGGACTTTGGAATCCCGGCCAAGTCCTGGACAAGGACCTGTTCCTGTTTGGATGGACTGTGACTGGGGAGAGATTAGGCCCAGCTACCGAGGCACCCGGGGCACAGGACTGTGACCTGCTGCAGAGTGGGATCTGTCGTACTCAAGAACTAAAACTCCATCTACTGCCCTCACGTCTCCTCCGTGTTGTGTTCTTCCTCCTTTCGGTGGACTGTAAACGAAGGTGTATCTCCTTTCCAGGCCAGAGAGGACAGTGTGCAGCAGCGCCTGGCTCCAAATGACCTCAGTTCTCATTCTGATTGTCCACCTCGGGTCCCCTTTTTACCCTGAAGAAAGCCAAAACCTACGTCAATGTCTTGCCAACATACACAGCATTTCCAAGTGGGCACCCAGAGTCGGTCAATCAAGGCTTGCCCCAGGCTTCTCTGATCCAACACGTTCCTACTAGCACCCCCGCCCCCAGCCTCATGTATAAACGGAGGCTCTGACCCAGTTTGTGTCTTTGGCACCCAGAGTAGGATTCCCAATTTAATTGCAAATGCTGGGGTCTGAAGGACTTGCAGGAGGGAAGAACACAAATGAACCATGATGCCTGAGGATCCCTTGGAGGTTATAAGCTTATAAGCCTTTGTTATAAGACAAAATAGCAAAGTAATTAAAAGTCGGGCCTCCATGTGGGATGGCTGGGTTTGAATTCTGACCTGGTTTGGTAAAATATGGCCTTGGGCAAATTAAAGAAGTGGGGTTGTATGCCACAATATACGTGGGGTGTTTGACAAATAATAAGCCACTTGCTAGTTATAATGTCAGAATTTCCATGCCCTTTCTTACCCAGCTCTTCAAGGGATTGAAAGATGCAGGAACTGGACAAGAAGGCCAATCTAAAGAAGTGGGAAGCACTAGAACTAAGAAAGCAGAGAAAGGCATGAAACCCCCCGTGCCTGCCAGCATATACTTTCTCTCATTCAGAAAGGAAATTTTTATTGTGCGGTGCCAGGCACTGAACTAGTTTTCAAAGAGTTGTCGGATGCATCTGGGGTGCTCCTAGAGCTGCAGGAAGAACTGCAGGAGTTGACTTTATTCATGTGTGTATCTGAAAAACTATTGCTAAAGACTTCTTCTGAGTGGTTACTGAGTGAGGAAGTGGTCACTTGCGCAAACTGAGGCAGGCACGCAGCTCAGCCTCTGCTACTGTACACATTAACAGGAGTTTCAGTCAAGGCCAAAAAAGAAAGTTCCAGAAGTGAGTGCATGCCTTTGGACCACAGTCTGTATGGAGATCGAGTCGTTGTCTATTCAATCCAGGTTTTGATCCACTCGCTGATGATTAGACATCAGATTATGTAATCTGCAAGGAAAAGGAGAGAGGAAGATTTTACCGCCGATTTAAATGTTCTCCTTTTTCCCCTTTGTGGCTGTTTTATTTGACACTTCAATTCACTCAATGCTGTTTAAACTATGCCCAGCAAGAGTAGGGGTGGGAAGGGGGAGCTCTTCCCTACAGGACCCCAGACACCCCCCAGCTGCTCAGCAGAAGTAGGCAGAAGCAAGAGGCTAGCAGCTAGTGGCTGGACCACTTGTGCTGGAGTAGCAACCCACGTCCACAGTTCTCTAACAAACTGTCATGAATCCATTTACTGAATGTCCATTTCTGAACTCACCGTCAAGAGGGCAAACACCGCAAAGCAGTTAAAAGTCAGGCATTCGCATCAGATGTCTGAGTTTGAATCTGCCCTGGCTTGGTAAAATATGGCCTTGGACAAATTAAAGAAGTAGGGTTGTGTGCCACGTCAGTGGGGCATGACAAATAATAAGCAACAGCTATGATTACTGCTATTTTCACAATATTCAGAAGGTTGTGCAAACTGACAGAAGGGTGCCAAGCATTTTTAAATGCATGAGATTCACTCTTAAATAAACCAGCAATAAAGTAGATGAAAAAGTTGTGCATTGTGTGTCCTTGGATCTAGTTGGCATGATAGAGGTGACTCCAGGCAGCTGCACTCTTCTCTGGAGCCTCTGCAACCCAGGGAGGTGCATCTAGCCTCGATGACCATCTGAACCCCTAGAAATGGTCAACTTGCTGAAGAACATTGATCTACTCTTCACTGGAGAAATTGTGCCTATGGTGGCTCCTCTACATCCAGACCTCTCTAGGGAGGAGAAGGAGGATGTTGCAAGAGAAAGATTATATTAATTGAGAACCTCCTGTGTAGATGAACAGTTAATTCAACATTGTGATTTTTATGACAATTTCCAAGTGATGTCATCTTCATTTTACAAATGCAAAAGCTGAAGTGTTAAATTTAACAATTTAACTTAAATTGCTCAAAATTCCATTACAGATTTGACTAACTTCAAACCTGTGCTCTTACTATAATACCATGTTGCCTAGCTCTTAAATCTTGAACTCCCATGAAGGAAGACAAGCAGGGAAGGAAGAAGGGGGAAAAGGTGGAGAGGAAAGAAAGGAAGAAAACTTTACCACAGTTACAAGAACCAGTCTCCTGTAGCAGAAATGCATATAGCAGTTATTTAAGTTTTTTAAAATTCATGGCTCAAGATTCTTGGGCCAACTTTTTTGTAAAAGTATAGTTTTATGAGTTACATCGGAGGTGGATGTGTTGCTGGGGAGAACCTTAGACACCAAAGTTGTGGCAGGATGGCACAGGCTTGTGTGGGGCTCATTCACACTGGCTAACAATCTGAGCTGAGAGTTAACCTTATCAAAATCTCATCCAAGCCTGCGAATAGGAGGCTCACACAGCCCCACTTCTCCCTCTCACCCCAACCCCAAGACCAAGAAACACCATCTGGCGCCTGCGTTTTTGCACTTAGATAAAGTCTGGCTTTCCTGCCACACTGACCGAGTTGAGCTTTCAGAGATCCCTGGGAGAACGGGAGAACGGGAAAATGGGGATGCGGAAGGCGAGCAGAAGACTATGGGGTCTGGGTTTCATCCTCCTTCTTGATCTGCGAACTCCCGGTTATATCTGCCCAGTTCGCCAAGGACTCGTAGGGGAAACACGGTGTAGGAAGGCGGATAGAGAGTTGAATTGTCTCTCTCTCGCTCTCTGTCTCTCTCTGTTTCTCTCTCTCTCTCTCTCTCTCTCTCTCTCTCTCTCTTTCTCTCTCTCTCGCTCTCTGTTTCTCCACCTTGAACTTTGTTTTTTACGGAGTTATGCGGGCAGAGTTCTGTAGAAACAGGTTAGAATCAAGTTTCCATTGGTCTTGATTTGTTTCTCATTCTAAATGGTAAAATGCATATAAAACCGGCAGCTCCAAACCACAGGCGTGCTTAAGGAGCGATTGTCGGCTTGGAAATGTCACAATGAATAACAGTGTAATGGACTTTTACGTTTCGCGCCATAAAGCCGGGAAGCTTTCCAGGCTGCCTTGCTTCATTTCGGGCTCCACGTGGCTCCTAATTTTTTCTCTCCCATCCTCTCTCTTATCAAACTGGAAACGCTTCCCCTATTCCTTCCGTACCGGCCCGAACAGCTTACTGGCGCTTTAGCTGGGCTAGCTCACTCGCTGAAAAGAAACACTGGAGAAGTCACTCATACAGACTTTCGGGCGCAGAACTTGGCTTTCTGTTATTGGTTCTCCAGAACCGCTCGAGACAACTGGCCCCAGCTGGCGCATCAGACTGCAGTGAGGGATGCCGCGGGGTGAGTGGCGAAGGCCGGGTGTCTACGCCAGTAGATTGAATTCTCGGGTGTCCAGCGAGAAGTAGGCTTGCCCAGCTGGGAAGCCCATCAAACCTCAGTCTTGGCCCGCAGTTGGGGAAAAAACAGTGGGTCCCAGACGGAGGTCCTCGACCGCTTTTGGCGACCTCACTGGCGTGAACAAACGCGCCGCTCTCTTACTCTCAGAAACTGTAGGTGGCAAGGTCTATAAAGGAGTCTGGGACCATTAAGTCCCAAGGTGAGCGCGTTTCCAGCTCTGCCATCTCTGAGGATTTATGCAGATTCAGAGCAACTCAAGTTTTTGGGAAGAACCTCTAGACGCAAACTCCTAAATTCTTTTTCCAGATTAATATTTATAATGGTTACACGGGATGAGCAAAAATCCAAAGACACCATCTCCTAACCCTGAACCAAGTGTGACATCCGCAGTTTCAGAGTGGTTTTAGCTGAGTTTTTCAGGGATCCAAGGAGTCGCCCCCAGAATTCTGCCAGAATCTGCACCTTCTTTTGGTGGTGAAGGTCTCTCCCTCCTCCACGGCCTCCTACAGTCCTGTCTGACTGTACCTTTGGCGCTGGTGCCCTTCAGGTGGACGGCGAAGGCCACGGGCCGGGGAAAGATCCGGTCCGCAATAGCAGGGCTCTAGTACTGCGCCTGCAGGCCGGGGAGTCCTGGATGCACCTCTTTTGACCACATTTTCTCCCAGGCCCCAGCTGTGCCTCTCGCCGGTCTCCACAAGTCTGACCCAGGCGAGTCTCTAGAAGGCAGGCGCGAGGAGCCTGAGCAGGCGTAGTTTCGGTGATCCAAGATTCCGAAGATTGCCTAAGCACCGCGGAACCTCCAGGTTAAGTTCTCTCAAACGTGTGGTTACTCACCGCGAGGAGCTCAGAGGCAAAGGGTTCAATACTCAAGTTGGTGGGGACTTTCTCTACTTAAAGTTATAATTTGCTAATTCGGATCTATTGCTTTTAAATATCGAGTTCCAGAGACCTCTGGCAATGCAGGCTTAATTTCATCCCACTGATGAAGGATGTTTGTAAACGGCGCCTGCAGTGCGAGCTGAGTGTGAAAATATCAGTTTTATGCCTTTTGATAAGAATTACCGAGGTGGAAGGCTTATTAGACGATTACAAATTTCGCAGCTGCTCGCAGCCCAATTAGGCAGCTCTTCGGGTGAGTGGAAGCTGTGGGGGTCAGGGAGGGTTGGTGTTCCCCCTCTCCAGCCCCAGACCTCCAATCAAGGCTTGGCTCCATGGGATCTGGACCCCTTCCCTTCCCCCATTGGTTTTTAGGGAGATATACTCTAGGCTTCCCTTGAGCAGGAGAGGCACAGCCTGGGACAGGATGCCCTCCGAAGTCTCTCACGATATCTTTCCCCTGGGTTTGCAAAAAGTCCTGTAGTCCGCGGGAGTTGGTAGACACCTTGGGTGGGCCTGCGGTCTCTGATTTTCAACTTTTCAATTTAGTAGGTAAGAATTGTCAGGACGCAGGCGATTCCTTTCCCACCTGCGAACACACAAGATGATTTTTTTTTTCAGAGTCTTCATTCAAAATCGAAATCCATTGGAGTTTCAGCTAAAAACCCTCATTACCAAGGCCAAACAACCAAAAAACTCTTCTGATTTTTAGCCCAAGCACACACCCCGTAAAGTATAGCAAGATAACTTTTCCTTTGCCCCAGCCAAGGACGAGCATGGGTAAGAGGTGTGACGCGACCTCCAAGGAACAGGGTCACCATGAAGAGGTTATACCTCCGTGTGCCCACCCCTGACAAAAGGTCAGAAGGTCTTTGGACCCCTGACTGACAGGACAATTAGCCCTGGGATTCGTAGCAAACACATCCCCCTCCTCTTGCACACTCGACCCCTAGCCAAAGGCTTATAACGCCGGAGACACAGAAATTGACTCACCGCCTAGAGACTTACAGCTCAAGACTGGGTGCGCGCAGCTGCACCGCGGGACCAGTCAGCATCCCTCAGGGCGCCTGGAGTTAAGCGAGGCCAGACCAATCTTTCAGGTCTTCTGCTCCTGTCTGACGACACAGAAGCTTCTAAAAATGAATCATTTTCTCCACTTATGCAGCGATAGACCCTCTTAGATCAAGATTAGTATTTTGAAAATCTGATTGAGAGCCGCCTGATTAGGCGAGGGTGGGTGGAAAGACCGCATAAACGCCCGCACCCCCGCCCTGCTTCCCTAACACAGCTCTAGCGCTCTCTGGATCTCCAAATGACCCTCGCGATAAATTCTCCTCGATAGTAGCCAGGTAGTACCTCAGATTCACTTTAAACCCTAACACACACACACACACACACACACACACACACACACACACACGTTAAATATCCAAACTGGACCTTTATGTTTAATTCCGCTTTCAACGAAATCCTGCTCTATACACGACTTGATGGCTCCAATGTTCTGCACGACTCTGACTTTCCATTCGGAAGAATCGTCTTCAGAAGGATGCTATTTCTCAAAAATGCATTATGTGAATTTCCCCACCACCCCCAACGCCGATTTTTGCACTTGATGAAAAACACAAGTCTTTCTGGTTCCCACGCACAAGTTAGCTTTTTGAAAAGTCAGAGTACTCCAATCTTTCAATTTTCTAAGAGGGCACAGATTAATTATAGCGTTCCCCACTCTTCGCTCAGTAAATTTAAACGACGTCTCCCAGAGAGGACCAGCAAGAGGACGGCTAATATTAACTTGTGCGCAGCTGCGCGAAAACAAAAGCAATGGCGATAGGAAAATACTCTGAAGACTCTAGTGTTTATGGGAGAAAAATACAATGGAGGAAAAACTAAATTTGCAGTGGTAACTCGGTCCCAGACTCTTACACAGGCTCATTTCAACACAGGAAACTCTACCTGTCTTCTCCGCTAGCCGGCTACTAACAAATCTGGGGTCTGGGCAAGATCCTTTAGATGTTTCTCTTCCAGACAAATGAGGCAGGGAGATAAGATAGGTGTGTATGTGTGTTAGCGTGTGTGTGTTACATATATATTTCCATCTACTTAAACAAAATCCTATGATTTTGTTAAAGGCGTCTAAGAAATAGACTCCTAGATCTTGTTAGTTTCAGAAGTTTTAGTTTTGTTAAATGAAAAAAAAATCATTTAAAAATAATATTTTAACCAAATTTGTCCTTATACACTAAATAATGAAATAAAGCTTATGCTGTCAAGAGTCTATTTAAACAAGCACACCTTCCAATCTTAATCAAAATTGCCGTACCCTGAGTACCTCCCTCCGCCGCTCCCCCACCCGCAGTCAGAACTTGAGGCAGCAGAAGGCTGATACTAGGGCTTAAATTTTGTCTAGGAGATGAAAGAGCAATACTCATTAGCGACATACTTTTGTCTTTCTTGTAGCCATGATTTCAAATCTAGTCGCAAATCATAAGCTTTTGTGTTGCTCAGATGTTCCTTCTTTATCTTAATGAGAAAACTTTTCGCAAAGGGAGCGCCAACTGCTAGGTAAGTCAGCCCCTAGACTGCCAGGAGCGGTGGCGTTCCTCGGCTAGACCGGAGAGCTGCGGGTTTCAAGAGAATGACTAAAACATTCAAGTCACCCAGACCTCCACTTCCCCTTCTGCTTGCGGCAGAAAGAGATGTAACCTGAATCTTTGTTTAGGTTTTGGTTGGGGAGCGAGAATTTAAGTCATGGCAAATGCAGGCAGCAGATTTTTTTGAAGTCAAGTTAACAGGCCATCCCCAATTTTTTTTTCTTTAGTACTAAACCTGAAGTCAGTTGGTGTGTCCTGATAAACATCTTAACATGTAAAGAAGGCGGGTTTTTCTTAAAGAGGTGAGGCTATTTCTCCAGGAAAAGACTTTCCCCTACACGCCCCCTCCCTTTATGTTAGGTTCCACCCTCTGGAAAACAAAACTTTTTTTTTTTTTTTTTTTTTTTTTTTTTTTCCTCTTTTCCTGGAGGGACAGAGCTCAGTGAAGTTGAGAAAGGAATTTTAAGAACGATTCATCAGAAAGTGGTCAGGCCACAGCGGCCTCTTTGGACGAAGACACATTTGTAGCACTATCTTCCTCGGCATCAGCTTTTATTAGTGCACCGGGGCGGGGGAGGAGGGACATCAACAGAAACGGACAGCCTCTGACCCTCTGGAGTTGGTATGTGGTAAGCAGTCCTAGCAGTGCCATGTATTGGAAGACCGATCAGATGTTTGTGTGTAAACTAGAAGAAAAGGACGTGCCGGAGCTGGCAGTTCCCCCTGAAAAGGTGAGCGAGCCGACGCTTGGCCAAACCAGTTGAATATCAGTGTCCATGAAACTCGAGTTGTTTGGGTTCCTAAACGAGGTTCAGAAACTACCTATAACGGCCTCATCTTCAGACCTGGCAATTTTTTTTTATTACCTAGTAGCGTTAGTCAGTAATCATTTGCCCTCCCTCCCCAAAAGCTCACTTAACCTGAGACATGGAGACTGTAATTTGGGAGATGAAGCCTTGAGCCTAAGGCGCTCTCAGGTCTGTGTGTGTCGTGCTTTTGTTCTATTTGCTGTGGTGATCATGGCGGTCCGGGAGAGTGGGTCGGGAGGACCGGGCGGCTGTCGGGTGGAACCGGAGAGCCGACTGGTTTCGCTCGGCTGTCCGGGGACGTTAGCCAGCCCTGAGGCTCACCTCCCGCTGCGGAGCTCCAGAAAGGCCTCCGGGATCCCAGGGCTGGCCGGGAGCGGCATTTTACCTAAAATGCCAAAAGTAAACCGCAGGGCACAAAACGAGTCACGCGGTTTGTCTGAGTATATTGGGGAACCCGACAAGCACTCTGGAACCTCACTCTGGAAGCACTACCTGTGGGTGTCTGGTGCTTTAAGTTTGAAATCATCTGCGCCTGTCTGAGGGCCTCAGCGGGACCCGCGCAGGGCGCCCCTGACTTTCTCTTTGCTCCGAAGTCAGTTGGGGACTCCCGGAGAACACGGAGCTGTTCTGCTTAAACACCCTTTGTGTGCGAGGACGCGGCCTCAGTGCAGCCACGCTGGGTCCACCGTAGGGAGCGCACCCCAGAAAGGGAGGGTCTCGCCAGAGGGTCCGGGAGGCCCCCAGGATGGTATCTTGCCTGGTGCTTCCAGAGGGAGGAAGGAAGGGAGGCAAAGAGTCAGAAAAGTAGAAGTGTGAGCCGTTCGAGTTCGGGGAACCCAATTGCTCCCGAGCTGGCGTTTTTGGAAACGAAAGCGGTCTAAGACCACAGACGCTGCGTTTCGGTTTAAGAACAAAACTCCAGCAAAGACTTGGAAACACTTGAATAATGCGCGTTGTTTCTTTAAAACGTTTTGACGGAGGTTGGGTGAGTTCTTTTAATGGCACAAATTGAATTCAGCTGGATATTTTCCATTATTCGACCCGCTTTTTGCGCTGGTTAAAAATAACCCTTTAGTAGCTCAAATGTTGACTTACTGAGCCATAAGTGGCAATTTACACCTTAAAGAAACGAGTGTAAATCACTCGCGACTCTAATTGCTGTAAGTTTACGAAAGAGCTGCTGGCTCGGTTTAATCTGAAGCATTTTCATTCAAATTGTGATCGGAACAAACACCAGGCTTCTTAAATCCCGCTGTAATTAGCTTTCAAGTATCCTATTAAACCTCTTCACCTTTTGGGCTATCCTATTCAAAAAGCCCCTTTTAAAAATATATATGTGTCTTGCTCTTTTAATTCAGGTTATTAAGGAAATCAAGTTTCTTCCCCCACCCCCTCCTCAATCCTCTTTTCTTCTCTCCCACTCCACCTCCTCCCGCCCCGCACCCCCTTTAGCCCGGTGTTCCCCGCTCCGCGATGATTGACGTCTGGAAAGAAAGCGCTTTGTGCGTGGATGATTGCTATTAACTTGTTATCCCCGGCGGGGGGGCGGTGAACCGACAAGCCGGGGTGAGCGCCAGGGACCCGGAGCCCGGGAAGCGCCGCAGCGTGCGGGGCAAGCCACTGGCGCTCGGGTAGCGGCCGCCAGCGGCCGGCGAGGGAGGCTGCTCGCCAGCCGGCCCGCGGCGCCCGGGATCTGGCGCCGTGACGGCTGCACGCGCTGCCCCGCGCGCAGAGGGCCTTCATTAGCTCGCTCCCCGCGCGGAGGCTGGGGCGCGCGGCACACTCGGAACTTTTGATCTGTTTTTCCATACTTTCTCCCTCTCCTACCCCGCAGTGCCAGGAGCTCATGTCGGAGGAGTGCCGGCGGACTACAGCCCTGGCGGCAGGGAGGACTCAGAAAAGCGCCGGAGAAGAGGGACTGGTGAGTGCGGAGGGGCTCGGGTGCTGGCAAGACTGGCCCTGGGGAGGCCGCGCAGGACTAGGGGCGGCGGTCCCCGCGCTCCTTCCACGGCCCAGCTGGCCCCTCAGGGAGCGGACTGAGGACGCAGGACGGAGGACGGGGCGGGGCGAGGCGGGGTGGGGTGGAGTAGGGTGGGAAGCTTAGTTGGCCCACGAGGAGGGCAGGGCCGCAAGACTCCCGGGGTCCGAAGAGGTCAGGGGTCGGCAGACCCGGCGGGTGCGTGGCCAGAGCTTCGACTCGGGGAAGAGGGCGAGAATCGTAACCTGAAGAAGCTGGGGGTGGGGTGGCCAGGGGGAAGGGAGGGGAGGCGGTGGGGTGCCCCTTTGGGTAGATGGGATGCGAAGGGAAGGCGGGGTCTAGAACCTCCTGCGCCTGGCGGCTTCCTGCAGGTGAGCCCCGAGGGAGCGGGGGACGAGGACTCTTGCTCCTCCTCGGCCCAACTGTCCCCGTCGTCCTCGCCCCGGTCCATGGCCTCGGGCTCCGGCTGTCCCCCTGGCAAGTGTGTGTGCAACAGTTGCGGCCTGGAGATCGTGGACAAATACCTTCTCAAGGTACGACAGGGCCTCAGGCGCGAGGCCCAAAGGGTGCGGGGGTAGCGGGAGCTCTGAGAAGAGAAATGTTCCTCCTACCAACCTTTCCGTTCAAGTTCTGGATGGAGGTTGTAGGCTTTCGCGGAAAATCAGACCAGTTTAGGGCAACTCATCCAGTGGGATAAAGTGAGAAGAAACCCCAGACTCTTCCTTGTCGTTGCAAAACAGCTTGTGTGTGACACATCCTGGTCTGGACGCACCGGATGCGTGTGGATGTGCTGGAGTCAGCTACCCACTTGTAGTGGAAGGGAAGTGTAAAAGCTCTTGTCCATTCTGAGACGGAAACCTGCTTTTCTTTACCCAGCCCCGGATCATTCCTTTCTTAAACATCTTTGTTCCCTCTAAACTGACTGTGGTCTCTCCACCTCAGTAACGCCCACGCCCGTGCCTGCTTAGAAAAATTTTACGACGGTATGTATTAACTGATTCCCCTTTGCAGTTCCTCTTTTGGTGAGAGTAACTTTAAAGTAGCTTAAAGGGTCTTTTATGGACAAATTTTAAAAATATAGTCCTATGTTTTTTACAGTTACCTGAGGCTTTTACAAAGTAAACGTTTATACGAGCATTTAAGTAAAAACCATTTCAATACCTTCCTCTTATTAAAGTTTAATACTGTTAGGGCACTCAAATGCTGTTTTTATGTACTCTCCAGTGCTTGGGGAAAAAATGGAAATTGATGTAAAGTTAGACACACACACAGACTGGGAAGAAGTGTTTGAAAGTGGTGGTTTGAAAGCTGATTGTCTTAATTTGTTTTACTTTTCTCTTAAAATATTGTGGGGGAATTTTGGAATAGAAATTTTGGCAGGCCATAGTTATCCACCTCACTGCAGACAGGATCATGGTCCCATGTGTCTTAATCAGAATATCATGGGGTTTCAACTTAAATAACGTTTTAAAACCACTGTTTAAAATAATGGTCTCTCCTACACTGAATTAGTAGCAAACCAGTTCACTTTCTATTCTCTCCCCACCCGGCTTAGGTTTCCAAAAGGATTAATTATGGAGAGTATGTGTTCAACAATCGTGTTAGTGGGTTTCTTTACATTTCTACCTCAACATATAAAGCTGCTTAGTCTGTAAAATGGGAGTACTACCCTATAGATAAAACCTAGAGAAAATGCCAAAAGAAGTTTTGGTAAAAAGATTTAAAAATGACCAAATTCATCTGCCTTGGTGGTTGATTCTTAAAGCTTGCAAATTAACATTGGCTTTCTCTTTATATCTGCATTCTTAAGATTCCACTTTCAATGTTGCTAAAACTGAGCCTTTGGATATTGCAAAATCATCTTTTGGGTTAAAACTAGCTTCTTATTTTTAATGAGCCCTCTCAATAATTAGTGTAATTTGTAAGAATGTTTCTAAGTAGATCTATGAAGATTCTAACTCTTTACAGCAGAGAAGACATAGAAGGGTTATGATGATGTGACATTTAACACACCCTCTGAAATAGTAGTTTCTAGTGTTAATCTTGTATATATTTATATATATATATTTGTATTGCATAAAAATCCAACTTACCTTAGTGACTTAAATAAAGCTTTCCTTTGTAATAGGGCAGGAGTCCTCTCAATGAAGTCTTCCATGTACAGTGTTATTCTACCACATCTTGTATTCTTTAGTGTGTAAGTTTTAACTAAAGTTTGATGCTATGTGATTAACAAAAACTGAATTATTAACTATTTTTCCATTTTGAGTACTTCCTGCAGATAAGTTTGAATTTAACTTGAGTCACTGATTAAAAAAAAAAAAAAGTTAAACCTAGTATATTATTTGAAGGTGTAGCTAATATAGAAAAACACCATCTTGTGAGGCAAGTAAAATGGAGTTATAAAAGTATGACAGGAATTGGATGCCTCTATTGCCTCATATGATAGATACTTCAGTACTCTGTCCTTCAGGTGTTTTCTCTGGCTTGGTTATATGTTTAGACATACACAGATTAGATCAATAGTAGGTTTAGTCTCCAGAATCTCTTCTCTTCACCTTAGTTTACTCCCTGGCAAAGAACTGGAAGATAAAGGGACATTTTAGGAGGAAAGTAAACTTTGAGAAAAGGTGGTAACCAGGTCTGGCTTCAGGAGGGAGTAAGAGAGGGGCCATGGCTCTTGTCCTAAAGCCTTGCTTTAAAAACAAAACAAAACAAAATCCTAGGTAAGACTGAAATACAGAAAGCCCTAAACAGTGGAATTCTAAAGGAAGCCTGTTTTTCTAAACTTTATACTAGTTGGTCCCATTTTAGGAAAAAAAATACAAGGAAACAACTTCTTCCAAAACAGTATTCAACATTGTTAATATTATTTATTCCAGTTTTCTTGGATTTGTTTCTTATTTTAAATACTGTCTATAGTGAGCATGTAAGTTCTAAGTTCTTGTAAAGGAAGACCAAAACTTTTTAAATGTCATCAAAATGAGACTCATTAATGCTTTGGAAAGAGACACAAAACTGTAATTAGAAGTCAGTAAAACTTTTGGCTTTGAAGCACCTTTTATATGTTATATCACAGAAAAACATGTTGGACAGTAGTTCTAATTTGATAAAATCATTTGGCACATAGTCTTTATTATGAAATAGTCATGCAAAAGTCATCTCTCACAGTTATTTACTTTCCTATTTTAATCATTGGATCCATTTTTAGGGTGTAATTGGTTACTGTTCTTTTACATGAAATTTAATTAAGCATAAATCAAGTTCTTGTGTCCACTTAACAAGAGCAAACTTTGGGAGCCTGCATTGTATGCAGGCCAGTTCTATCTAATACACATCTTCATACTCCAGGGCTAAAGTTGTAGTGCTTCTAATATGATGGCAACAGTTTAAAGTGAGAGTAATTATGACATTCCCTGAATTAACAATGTTTCTTATTATTATTTAGAAAGTATAAAATACTGGCCTTATTAAACACCATCTTATGTTTTACTACTTGAAGTAGAAGTGAAAAACAATGTGTGGGTGCTTTTTTAGAACCATTTATGGTCAAATTTATTTTTTTCTCCTGTAGCAAAATCAGTAAGCAGTTTTACCAATATACTTTAGTATCTACTATTGTTTCTGTACAGCTGTTTAATGTTAGAAGAAAGCCAGGGCTTCTGCTACATCAACATTTAAATTTATCTTAGTAATTTCTGTCTTGTAAGGGTGACTGTCTTACAAAGCTGCTTTTTCACTTTCTTTATTGCTGTTTAGTGGGTATACAGTTTATAATGGTTTAGCCAAAAAATAGGTTGAGTAGTATGTGTTTTGTCCTCTTTAACTACGAGGTTTCATGGTGGGAAGAACTTGGTAAAATATATGTAAGACTTTAAAGTGACCAAAACGTTGCCTGTGTTCATGAAGATTCCATTTAAGAAAGAAAGAAAAAGCAATCTGAATTCTTCAAAGGAATAAAAAATATGTATAAACACAAGATGTGGCATATATTAGTATAATTTTTTGGTTGAGGTCTAAAAGAGAATATATTCAGATGCATGTTTACAAAAATGACATGTTTGGGATGAAAACATTCAGAGCATGTGTTAATATATTCAGGGCCAGTTTTTCAACTTGCCCAATACACAAAGCCAATGAATACTTTTCTTAAATATAGTATTACAGTGGCTTCTCCTCCCTTCGCAGGTGAATGACCTATGCTGGCATGTCCGGTGTCTCTCCTGCAGTGTTTGCAGAACCTCCCTAGGAAGGCACACCAGCTGCTATATTAAAGACAAAGACATTTTCTGCAAACTTGATTATTTCAGGTATGCTATGAAGCTTTTTCTTAGTAGATGCTTCAAGAAATTATTATGCAAAGAGACTTCTGTAATAGGCTTTTTCCTGTTCAGTTTTATTTAATGAAGCCAAGTTTTTCTTATTTAATAGATTTCAAAATGAGGGTGCTTTCATGTTTGAGGTATAATTTGTATTAAATAAGCATGCTTACCCTTTTTAGGAATTCAGTAGACAAAAGTTAATTTTAAGTAATATTTCCACTTTGGGGAGTGAAAGTTTGAGGCATTATAAACAGGGAAACTTTTTTTTGCTGTGCATAGGTATGAAGTATGAAATACAAGATGACTTATGACAAAGCCCTTGTTTGGTGGGAATGGTTAGATGAAGTAAAATCATTATAGGGGAGAAAAATCAAGCTTTTGTTATGCTTTTACCCATTTACCATAGACTGATCCCTAGTTATATACCCATAAAATTCTAAGGGTTTGGATACCATGATAAACCATGTTATTCAGAAGAATTGACCATTCTGGTGTCATAAATAAACCAAATCTAATTCCGCCTAAAACTATTTCTTTTCTCCGATCTTCAGTTTCTGAAATTATATTTAGATGAGATACAACGTTTTCTCTGTGTGATCTCTTTATAGTTTAAATGTAAGGTTTCTTCCAAGATATAATTCTGTATGAACAGCTGTCTAGAAATTAATTCTCAAGAATGACTTTTAAAAATTACAACATTTTTTCTTTATTTACTTTTCTAAATGAAGAAAAAAATGTTCATTGTGAAATGGGAAAATTAATACTATATAATGAAGGTTATAATACTGCATATGTTTATAGTACATTTCAAAAAATGATTTCAAGGAATTCAGTGATTAATTTAAATACAAATTGTTAGGTAATTTAAAGTAATTTATGAAACCCAGAGTCTTTTGTAAAATCATAGAATTTTATAATTATCAAAAAGGTATATTTCTCAGCAGGTTTATTCTTCATTACTTCAATGATGGTAATAATTTGCTTCCTCTTTCACTTGGGATAGGCTAATCTTAATTTTTTGTAGTAACTTTTAAAGCCCTTTGAAAGGTTTGGTTTGAAAGACTGGACAAGTGGAAGTCTAGTTCTTCAGGATTTTTTAACTCCTTGCTTCATGTTGTGTTATATTCTGAAATTGATTTTTAGGATTCTGTTTTTCAGAGTAACTAAACAAACTGGTGATAGCTTTAAAGATGTATCTATCAATAAATAGACATTGACTAATCTAGTGTGATTTGGGCATGCCAGGCCACGACTGTAATTGTGATAGGAGACATGACAAAGAGTGTCTAGTCATTCAGGCTATAAGAAAAAAAAAAAAAGAAATATTTACATATAGCTTTGGCATTTTAAGATTGGTCCCCATTTAGAGTCCATTTAGGACTCTGAAAATTTAGATAGTATTTCCTTCCTCCTCTGGATAGCAATACAATAGCTTTTTCACCAAAGGAAACATTTCTGACTTTTCCTTTCTCACCCACCAAGGTGAAGAATTTCAGTTCTGTACATTCTTTGATAATTTCAATGTTAAATTTTTACATGTTTTAACATCATAAAAATGATATAAAATCATTTCCTAATCATTTTAACTTGGTTTTAAGAAGTCATTATGTATATCTTCAGTTTTTCAGTATAAATGTCTTCAGCGTAATTTTGCACTTTTAGATTTTCAGTCTGGATGATATGTGTGTTTATCTTAAATAAATTTATAAATGGACGGATCTTTGATACAACAAAAAGGATTTTAAAGCTCATTTTAAAAGAAAACCTCAATCTTCTTTATAGGAACAGAGAGAAGGTCTTATTTATATAAACAAGTTTGAGTTGTGACTCTATCTCAACTTGATTGCTTACCATATTGACTTTTAGAAAAATACTTGATTCTTGTTTCATTTTCAAAATATTTAAATACTTAGGTTATTTCAATGTGGCAACATGATGTGCTAGTTTAATATTCAACTGATGAATATCTAACCAGGCATTAAAGTCTTTACCTTCTACACCTCTATTTAATGTAGAAGGTATGGAACTCGCTGCTCTCGATGTGGGAGACACATCCACTCTACTGATTGGGTCCGGAGAGCCAAGGGGAATGTCTATCACTTGGCGTGCTTCGCCTGCTTTTCCTGCAAAAGGCAACTTTCCACAGGAGAGGAGTTTGCTTTGGTTGAAGAGAAAGTCCTCTGCAGAGTGCATTATGATTGCATGCTGGATAATTTAAAAAGGGAAGTAGAAAATGGTAAATATATACTTAAATACTTTTGAGTCTTTTGAGACAATGAATACAAAAATGAAAATAATTTTTCCTAAGGTCACTTAATGCGTTATTTTGTACAATGTATAATTGTAGCAAAACTTACTAAGTACTCTATCGTTCTTGATGGTCTCTATTTGTTTGTTTATAAGGAAAGCCACAGTGTATGTATAAGTTTTGTGCCATATTCTCAGGCAGCAGCTTTCAGTTAGAGTTTTGCTTTTCTTGTTGTAAATAGTTGTTTTCTTGTATTTGCTGGGCCTTAGATGCGTACTTCTAACTTTTTGAACTTTTCACTAAATATACAAGCCTGTAAATGGAATATTTTTTGTGCAGTATATCTGTAGTATGTTTTAAAACTTAAGGGGTTTTACAGTCTAACAAAACATATACAATTACACAAAAAGTGAAGAGATATAAGAAACCTGTTAGTGCAAGATGGGTGTACTCATTTGAAGTACCAACATGTATAGTATGTTTTTTAAATACAGGTAATGGGATTAGCGTGGAAGGCGCCCTCCTCACAGAGCAAGATGTTAACCATCCAAAACCAGCAAAAAGAGCTCGGACCAGCTTTACAGCAGATCAGCTTCAGGTAAGCATAACAATGAAATTTTGATTTTTGAAACCCCCCACCCCAAAAAAGGCAATCTCCATGCTGCCTAAAAACATTTTTATGTTTTCTAAAAAAATTAGCCTATGTCTTTTATGAAAACTAATTTGGTGAATATATGAAAACATGTTTATTGCCCCAAAATGTTTGTCAGTATTTCTGACATCATAATATGATATGAAATAGTCATTCAAGCTTCGTTTCCCTGGGGTCTATTGGTATCAACATCAAAGGCAAAACAAAATGTTTTGTTCTGACTTCCTGATAACATCATTCTGAACCAGGCATTTATCTTAATACCCATAATTGCAATGAAAGACAAAATATTTTGAGACTCTGAAAAGAGACATACAGTATGTGAGTCTATGGGACGCTAATGTGTTAGTCTTTTTAACAAACTGCAATGAGTCATTTAATGAACACAATTGTATGGTTTTTAAGTAGGAAATAATTGAAAGTGCCTTAATGTAAACAGAAAACTACTGATTGATTACAACTAAGCAGATTCCTTTATGTTTTTAAAGGTGATAAAGGGAGTACTTCCATAGTTTGTTGCTAAATATTTATTATGTTCCCTGAAATGATTTTTTGAGCTTAGTTGCCCTAAATATGATTGTCATAAATTTGATTTATACAAATTGTCAAAATAAATTACTCCTTGCTTCATATTTAAGTCCACACATATATAATGATTCTTTCTGGCATTTTTGCAGATAATGAAATTACATTTTCTAAAAGATGAATGTGGCTGAGGTATTTGTTTCATTTTAAGGAAAAGTAACATTTATTGAACAACTACCACACTGCTGGATACCTTATACATAGTATCCATTTTAGCTTAGACTTTAAAGGACATTTATGCAGTGTTAAATGAATGAAAGTAATTTTTTTCAAAAATCATGTGTAGTATTCTAAGACCTGCCAGTATTTAAGAGGGATACAAGTGTTTCAAGAGATAATTTTTATTTTGAGAATGATTTAGAAAAGAAACCTTGATGTGACACACACATTCTAAAGGAACGTGGCAGTGGGAAGCGCTCTAGCATTAAAATCTAGATCCATTCGGAAGAATTTTCCAAATGGATGATTTTTTAGATTTCTTAATTTAGGCATAAAGTACATGGTCAATAAGGAATAAGATAAGGTGATTGAAAGAAATATCTCTCTTTGAGCCTTGCGTTCTGGGTTCTTCACTGGATTATAATGAAGGTCACACAATGGCCTAAGTCAGAAAATGTGAGTACTTCTGAGAGACCTGGAAAAACCCTCAGTCATTAAAGGTGTCTGAGTTAAAATAGAATCTCTAATATAATTCTGTTTTTACAATGGTCTGTTCCCATGAAGGGCTGGCTATAATTCTAATAATTACAGGGTTGATAACTTTTATTTGATACAATAATTTATTATTAAAATTATAATTATGAAAATTTGAAACCACTGTAGATGGACACTTTTCTATGGAAAGATAATTGTAAATTCTAATTAAATAAAACAGGAATAATATTTGCGAAGGTCTTTTTATGCCAAGTCCTATACCAGGCATTTATCTACATTATCTCCTTTAACTTTTACAACAAACCTCATTCAAGAGTGCAGGAACTCCTCAAGGCAAACCACCAAGGGAATGGCAGAGAAGAGATTTGGAACCTTCTCCTCCAACCTCTGGTCTTTTCATTTCGCTTGATCTTCCAAGAGACCATAAGTGGATCTCTGTCTTATCAAAACTCCACTTAATAATAGCAGAAGTTTAAACAAAAGAGTGAGATTTTGAATCTTGTAGATAGCTTTATGGTTAAGCATGCATAAATATTTAAGCCATGCATTATGGTATAAATATGATCTGAATCATGTTTTTTTTTTTTTAATTTTTAAAGAAAAGAGGCTTAATAAGTTTAATTGGCTCCTGGTTCTGCAGGTTGTACTGAATTATAAGTTTTGAAAATTGTGTATTAGAATTATAGGTTTTAAAATCTGAAAGCATATGCTTTCAAAGTATATTCACATTCAATATTTATTAGCATTTATCTTACAGAAGGGGTGGTGGAAACAAATGAGATACAGTCTTTGTCCTAAAGTGATTCTTCATAATTTAGGAATCTGAAATAGCTGTAGATATTTAAAAACAAAAAAGCAAAACAAAACAAAAAAAACCTTGAATCACTTATTTTAGGCAGACCCTCTAATAAATTGGGCAATATGTATTCTCATTGTCAAACTGTTCTACCTTTCAGAATGCTGAATATTTTCAAGTAGAGCTTAAATTGGGGAAGATAATAAAATATTACATGTGACCAGTGAGTACATCAAGGTTATCTAGTCAGTACCTACTTTGGACAGAGAAGAGTTAAAATGGAAGGGATAAATAAATTTTCCAAAATTCTTTAGAAACCTATGGGGAGAAAAAAATAGTTTAAGATTCAGAGGACATATTGGCAAATATATTTCAAATACTGTCCCATTTGTAGAAATGATATTTAGGAAGTTTATACTAATATGATGGCTTATTGTAGGTAGAAGCACTTATTTAATGTTTATTAATATTAAAACACCAAGGTTAGCTCCTTCTTCAGTCTGTTTTCATATAAAGTTGGTCAGCTGCTGCTATGCAGCCTCCTGAATTTTCTGGTGGATCATCTGGGTTTAAAATGATGAGTGCCTACAGAGGCTCACTACTTGTCCATGTTAGAAGAACGTGGAAAAGGGGTGACGTGGGTTTTAGCAGCATTAGTGCCTACAGAATAGTGAAACTAAGTAGAAATTAAAAGGACCTCTTTTTTTCTTTTTCTGTGTGTAAGACTAATCCTTGATACTATTGAAAAGAAGAACAATCAACTTATCTTACTTTTCCTTGAGAATATTTCAGTTCTAAACTATCAGAGTTGTTTTGCTTTACCCTTTAATGAGAAATTACTTAATTAAATATAATTTGGTTCCATTGTTTAATTTGTGAATTAAAAAATGCATTTACGAAAAGCATGCAGTTTCTGTTTTGCAAATTATTAATAATGACCTTACAAACAAATTCCTAAATCTGTTCAACTTTTTTCCATTTGAAAAATTAAAAGACAAAGGCATAATTTTCATGTTCTTTTTCACTTTGGGATATTACATGTCCAACTGCATAGAAACACAACTCTGTTTTCACAGGAAAAGGTCAAAATAACACATTTGGAGTAGGAAAGAAAGAATAAAGTGAACTGAGCAAGAATAAACTTTTAAGCCAATTCTGCCCTTCTTTAAAACCAAACATCCATGTTCTGCTTATAGTGATCTGTAGATACTATATAGCTAGATGGGAAGTCAAGCATATTTAATTCTAGAAGTGTCATTAATCAGAGAGAACTAAGTAAAATATAATTCATAAACCTCAGAAGCTTTTCCAGAACAACATTTGCCTTTTGTCTACACTATCTTCAGGTTTTCCTGTATTGTCAAGTTTTATTCTGTCACAAACTCTTAACATACTCTCTGACAGAAAGGGAGTTTAATTAACTTCTATGGCTATGAAGAATAAGACATTCTTTTTGATCTCAAGGAACTCACTTTCCACTATGGAGAGTGGACTTGAAAACAAATTATTTAGCTACCCTGTAACAAGTGCAGTGGCAGAAGAAAGCATTATATAAGGACCATAGTGGAGAATGCAATTAATTTTGTCTGCTGTAAAGATCATGGAGGCTAGCAGTGCTTGAGGTCTTTAGATAGATTGGTTACTCACATCCTATGCCAGCAGACAAGCACAATCCCATTGAGTGCCAGACTCCTCTCTCTCATTCTTTATAATAATGCATTTTTTACATTGTGTAATTCTTCCCTCAGTTGACTGACTTTTAGTAATAAAATTCAAGTATCTTGCTTAATTCTCACAATGATTCTCTTTTCTGAAAGAACTCAAAGTTTTTGGCTTATTCTGGTATTCTCTCCCACTCTACTCTTCTCCCTTTACCTTTTATTTACAGGTGGTTATCATATCAGTATCTTTCTGTCAGGAAATTAAAACCAGAGTTTTGTTTCATATCTCTATCTTTTAGAACTTGGCATAGTGGTTTCAATCCAAAGGTTTACATCAGAATCACCTGTAAGATTTTTAAATACATACATGTTTAGACCCTGGTAAATTCTTATTCAGTGGGCTGATGGGTGTCTCTTTTTAGACTCCATTTTTGTTTTTCTTTTTGCATAGAGCTAGTGCTCACAACTATGATGGGGTCATTCCAATTAAATGGAATTCTTTTGATGATCTGTGTACTATTTGCAGATGAATGAAAGTTGTATTAAGGGCTTTGAGCCTCTGTAGTATTTTATTAAGTTTTTTAATGTTGGCAATTTTTAACAAAATGAAAAAAAAAACTCCTGCTGTTTGACTTGTGGGTTATAAGAATAAAAGAAAAGGTGAGCTTATTTTTAAAGGTAAGCGTAGTTGAGAGACAAAGTTTTATGTTGAAATGGATTTTTTTTAAGTTCTCAGCATAGCAACTTGTGTGTAAATTTACAAAATATGCATTCATTTTCACTTATACATATTTCCTCATACTGATTTTCAAGTTATAAAATAAAAGTATCCCACGTTCTTGTGCATGTCTTATCTCTTATGATAAAAATGCAGGAAGAAGACTGAGCTGCTTGTTTTTAGCGATTTACTACTTACATGTTTTAAATAACAGGTTATGCAAGCACAGTTTGCTCAGGACAACAACCCAGATGCACAGACACTCCAGAAACTGGCAGAAAGGACAGGCTTGAGCAGACGTGTGATACAGGTGATTCTTTTACTTGTTTGTTTTTTTTTTTTTTTTTAAATTAAAATTAGATATTGGATCTCCCTATGTTGCCCAGATTGATCTTGAACTCTTGAGCTTAAGTGATCTTCCCACCCCAGCCTCCCAAAGTAATGGGATTACAGGATGAGCCACTGTACCTGGTCACAGGTGATTAATTTAAAGGTCAGTCAAGAGAAACTGTAAGTTCTAATTGTGGCCTTTATAAGTATGCATTGTATGTGTGTGTGTGTGTGTGTGTGTGCGTGTGTGTGTGTGTGTGTAGAAATGCGAAAACATTAATTTCTCATTTTAAATCTTTTCCCATTCTAAATCAATTTTTTTAAACCTAATACTTATCCTGCTTGGGCTAGGCTGCCATTTGTCAAATGACTCTTTTGCGCCTCTTACTTCATTCGGTGCTCACAGCAGTTCTAAGATCCTCAGGCTAAAAAAGTTCCAATCTAAATCTTGCTCTAAGGTCAGTGTATTTTCCTGCTTTTTCTATGATTGTGTGTGTGATGGGTGCTGATGGCCTTTGCTAAAGATCCAGGGAGAGGAACTGGTATGAACAAAGCTGGGAAGTGATGAATTAGTGCAAGTTTATTGGAATGTAGAATTTATGTTTGGAAATGGTGGGAAATGAAATTGTTGAAGTTAATGTTGGAGAGGCCCATGAATGCAGAGTTCTCTTCTGCGCAGGTAAAAGCCATGATATGAGATTTTGGGAAGAAAGGGGTAGTGACAGCACATGGGAAGAACTGGAGTTGAGAGTGGTTAGAGAGGGGTAGCAGCTTAGTTGGAATGTGGGAATGCCCAGCAAAGTAGTGTGATTTTGTTGTTTGTTGTTTGTTTTTGAAAAGACACTTAACTGGGGTAGAATTCATTTGGGAAACTTTTTGAAACAGGGTCATGCTGTGGCCTAGGCTGGAGTGCAATCACAGCTCACTGCAGGGACTTCCTGGGCTCAGGTGATTCTTCCACCTTACCCTCCCAATTGGCCGGGACCACAGGTGCACACCACCATGCCTGGCTAATTTTTCAATTTTTGTAGAGACAGAGTTTCACCATGTTGCCCGGGCTGGTCTCAAACTTATAGGCTCAAGCATTCCTCCTGCCTTGGCCTCCCAAAGTGCTGGAATTATTGGCGATGAACCACCATGCCCAGCTGTGAAACATTTTATTGACTGACCACTGATGCCAGATGATGGATGCTAGAGAGACAAGAAAGATTTGGTGACTGTAATGGGGAAGCAGAGAGGAGTCAAAGAGTCAATGACTCAGCCAGCCTCGATGGCTCATGCCTGTAATCCTAGCACTTTGGGAGGGCAAGGCAAATAGGTCACTTGAGTCCAGGAGTTTGATAGCAGTCTTGGCAACATGGCAAAACCCCGTCTCTACCAAAAAAAAAAAAAAAAAAAAAATTAGCCAGGCATGCTGGTGTGTACCTGCAGTCCCAGCTACTTGGGAGGCTGAGGTGGGAGGATCACCTAGGTCCCGGAGGTTGAAGCTGCAGTCAACCATGATAGTGCCACTGCACTCCAGCCTGGGTGATAGAGTGAGATCCTCTCTCAAAAAAGTCAGTGACTTGTAAATTTGAAGTCAAAGTAATCACAGGAATGGTGCCATTGACAGGAATGTGAAAGTCAAAAGAAAGCTGGATTGGAAATTGGGAGGGAAAGGACCCTTAATAGTTGTGCTAATTATTTAGTGATGGTGGCAGTTGGGTATATAAACTGGTATTTGAAAGAATGAGCAGGACTCAAGCAAAGAGGTCTAATGCCATGAATTTGGATAATATCCTTTAGAAAGGATATTATACCCACCATGGGGTATAAAAGGTGAAGAGTGGGTTTTAGAGCAGGGTAAGAGGTTCTGTTTAAATGGGACGTAATAGCAGCTAGAATTGAGGACATAGTCAGGTGGAGAAGAAGCATGGAGGCTGAAGAAGTGGGTGAATTCAAGAACAAGGTGGCCAGCTGTGTCAAGATTATCAGAGAGATCAGGGAAATGGAAAATTATTTTATTTCTTTTTTTTTTTTTTTTTGTATTTTCTCATACAGAGTCTCACTCTGTTTCCCAGGCTGGAGTGCAGTGGTGCCGTCTCAGCTCACTGCAACCTCCGCCTCCTGGGTTCGAGCAATTGTCCTGCCTCACCTCCCAGGTAGCTGGGATTATAGGTATATGCCACCACACCTGGCTAATTTTTTATTTTTAGTAGAGATGGGGTTTCACCATGTTGACCAGGCTGTTCTCAAACTCTCAACCTTGTGATCTACCTGCCTCAGTCTCCCCAAAGTGCTGAGATTACAGGTGTGAGCCACCATGCCCAGCTGGAAAATAATTTTAAATAACACTGGAAGTTCAAAAACTTAAAGGAATGAAACCAAGTAACCATGAAAGACAGGATAAACCTCAGGGAGCGGAAATGTAAATGTCTTCATTGCACATATTATATTTTGTTTCTTAATTTGGGTGGTTGATACACAGGTACTTATTTTTCCATAGGCCTGAAGTGTTTATTGTAATTAACAAATCATCTGTACAAAGAAGCAGATGGAAAAGACCTGATGGTACTGCAGCCTCTCTAAAGACCTAGGGTTCCCAGTGTTTTAATTGACTGCAGCGTAATGAGGCTATCTTAGGAGACAATGTCTACCACATCAGCACTTTTCAGATACCCAGATTATTGTGCTTATTTCAGAGTGCCAAATTATAAGAAGGGACTAATAAAGAGCCAATCTGAAAAACATACTACCTTAAAGGCTACCAGAAGTGTGAAAGATTTAGATCATGCCATAATATTAAAGGAAGCAGGGATATTTATGTGGAGATAAAGCCAGGATATGGTAAAGGAAAGAGTAATATGCAGAGTAGGTGTCTTTATTTGTGAAAGGCTTCCCTGCAATGGAATGTAGAAAAAGGCACCGGTGTTCACACATAATGAAAGCCTACACAAATGACATGAACTACCAATGAAGATAGGGAATTTCCTACACCTGGGAGTGCAGTTTTCTTTGACAAGTAGTTCAGACAATGGGGTAAAGGTTCTCTCTAATTTAAGACTCTATGTTCATGACAATAATAGCTTTAGGTAAGTCAGATGCATGACTGTTATGTTTTATACTATTTTGAAGTTGGAAACAAGGAGAGTTTTCTTAAAGCTTTTCATATTTGAAGGACTAAGGATCACAGGCAGACACCTGTTATGTAATTTCCAGGTATTTAGGTTACTAGTATTATGAGCAAGTTAACTTTGTCCTAAGCCCTACTATTTGGAGAATATATTTTGGATATTGGTTTTTAATATGCAAAGGTTGGATGTTAAATATTTTTATATGATTCCAAAGGAAAGAGTACTAGCATGCATATGTGTATATTATTTGTATCTATACATAGGTTTACTATACGTTATAGCCCTTCAGAGTATTTTTTAAGAATTAATTACTGTGATCTTAAATAGTAATCATACTTTCCCTCAGCCTTCTTCCTAGCATTGGGCACAATATTTTAGAAAGGTAAGAAAAATGAGTTTTTGTTACTAGACCTCTTCTCACTCTAATATGCAAACTAGGTCACCCAAAGATTAGGGGGAAACGGTGGTCTGGCACATGGAGAGTTTCACATGTCCTAGTTACAAATGTGCTTAGGAAGACATTTGTAACGAAGCAAAGTATCATTATACTAAAGTCAAAGAACAAAGATGAGTGATTTTTCCCACACATACTGCATCCAGATACAATAGCTGTTCACATACTCTTTCAGATAAGTGAATTATGACTTTTATGTTGCATAGAGACAGAGTAAAATACTGCTATTTCTTCCAATTAGTGTACTGGGAATTCCCTTCTATACTAAGATTTACATCTTTTTTAAATTGCTACATATATTGAGCATAATATAATTTAGTTTCTAATTTTTCACTATCATAAAATGCTGCCATGAGCAACACTGTGTATCTACTTGCATGCTTGTTCAATAGTTTCCTTAGGATAAATTACTGGAAGTGAGATTGTTAAGCCAAAGCATAACACACTTGTAGGGCCTTTATACAAACATGAAATTTCTTTGCCTTCCAGAAAGTCCGTACAACTTTATTCTGCCAGGATTGTTGCATAGGTACACACATGGCAATGTAGTTTGCTGCTTCCATCCCCTGTCACCTACATCTGGCATTTCTCCCCATGTTATCCCTCCCTGACCTCCTCAACTCCCGTTGTCCCTCCCTTTGCTGCCCCCAACAGACCCCAGCATGTGATGCTCCCTTCCCTGTGTCCAAGTGTTCTTATTGTTCAATACTTACCTATGAATGAGAATATGCGGGGTTTGATTTTCTGTTCTTGTGTCAGTTTGCTGAGAATGATCGTTTCCAGATTCATCGATGTCCCTACAAAGGACACAAACTCATCA
This sequence comes from Saimiri boliviensis, assembly GCF_048565385.1. Taxonomy (NCBI): domain Eukaryota; kingdom Metazoa; phylum Chordata; class Mammalia; order Primates; family Cebidae; genus Saimiri; species Saimiri boliviensis. Next base: position 73,067,212 of record NC_133459.1, read on the forward strand.
TTTTCTATGGCTGTATAGTATTCCATGGTGTATATGTGCCACGTTTTCCCTGGTCAGACTATGGTCGATGGGCATTTGGGTTGGTTCCAGGTCTTTCCTATTGTAAACAGTGCCACTATGAACATACGTGTGCATTTGTCTTTACAATAGAATGATTTATAATCCTTTGGATATATACCCAGTAATGGGATTGCTGGGTCAAATGGAATTTCTATTTCTAGGTCCTTGAGGAAGTGCCACACTGTCTTCCACAATGGTTGAACTAATTTACACTCCCACCAACAGTGTTAAAATGTTCATATTTCTCCACATCCTCTCCAGCATCTGTTGTCTCTAGATTTTTTAATGATTGCCATTCTAACTGGTATGAGGTGGTGTCTCAATGTGGTTTTGATTTGCATTTCTCTAATAATCAGTGATGATGAGCATTTTTTCATATGTTTATTGGCCCCATATATGTCTTCTTTTGAAAAGTGTTCATATCCTTTGCCTACTTTTGGATGGGTTTGTTTTTTTCTTGTAAATCTGTTTTAGTTCTTCGTAGATTCTGGATATTAGCCCTTTGTCAGATGGGTAGATGGCAAAAATGTTTTCCCATTCTGTTGGTTGCTGGTTCACTGTAATTATTGTTTCTTTTGCTGTACAGAAGCTCTGGAGTTTAATTAGGTCCCATTTGTCTATTTTGGCTTTTGTTACCAATGCTTTTGGTGTTTTAGTCATGAAGTCCTTGCCTATTCCTATGTCCTGAATGGTTTTGCCTAGGTTTTCTTCTAGGGTTTTTATGGTGTTAGGTGTTATTTTAAGGCTTTAATCCATATGGAGTTAATTTTAGTGTAGGGTGTCAGGAAGGGGTCCAGTTTCTGCTTTCTGCACACTGCTAGCCAGTTTTCCCAACACCATTTATTAAACAGGGAATCCTTTCCCCATTGCTTGTTTTTGTCAGGTTTGTCAAAGATCGGATGGTTGTAGATGTGTGGCATTGCCTCCAGGGCCTCTGTTCTGTTCCATTGGTCTATATCTCTGTTTTGGAAGCAGAACCATGATGTTTTGATTACTGTAGCCTTGTAGTACAGTTTGAAATCAGATTAGTGTGATGCCTCTGGCTTTGTTCTTTTTGCTTAGGATTGTCTTGGCTATTTTGGTTCCACATGAAGTTTAAGGTGGTTTTTTCCAGTTCTGTGAAGAAGGTCATTGGTAGCTTGATGGGGATAGCATTGAATCTATACATTACTTTGGGCAGTATGGCCATTTTCACAATGTTGATTCTTTCTAACCATGAGCATGGAATTTTTCTCCATCTGTTTGTGTCCACTCTTATTTCATTGAGCAGTGGTTTGTAGTTCTCCTTGAAGAGGTCCTTTACATTCTTTGTTAGTTGTATTCCTACGTATTTTATTCTCTTTGTAGCAATTGTGAATGGGAATTCACTCATGGTTTGGCTCTCTGTTAGTGTGTTATTGGTGTATAGAAATGCTTGTGATTTTTGCACATTCATTTTGTATCCTGAGACTTTGCTGAGGTTGCTTATCAGTTTAAGGAGATTTTGGGCTGAGATGATAGGGTCTTCTAAATATACAATCAAGTGGTCTGCAAATAGAGACAATTTGACTTCCTATTTTCCTAATTAAATACCCTTTATTTATTTTTTTTTTTCTTGTCTAATTGTTCTGGCTAGAACTTCCAATACTATATTAAATAGGAGCAGTGAGAGAAGGTCTTCTTGTCTAGTGCCAGATTTCAAAGGGAATGCTTCCAGTTTTTGCCCATTCAGTATGATATTGGCCACAGGTTTGTTGTAAATAGCTTTTATTGTTTTGAGATATGTTCCTTCAATATGTAGTTTATTGAGAGTTTTTAGCATAAAGGACTGTTGAATGTTGTTGAACGCCTTTTCTGCATCTATTGAGATAATCATGTGTTTTTGTCTTTGGTTCTGTTTATGTGCTGAATTACATTTATAAACTTCTGTATGTTGAACCAGCCTTGCATCCCTGGATTGAAGCCTACTTGATTGTGATGGATAAGCTTTTTGATGTGCTGTTGCAATCGGTTTGCCAGTATTTTATTTAAGATTTTTGCATCTATATTCTTCATGGATATTGGCCTGAAGTTTTCTTTTTTTGTTGAGTCTCTGCCGGGCTTTGGTATCAGGATGATGTTGGTCTTATAAAATGGTGTGTGAAACATTTCCTCTCTTTGGATTGTTTGGAATAGTTTCAGGAGTGGTACCAGCTCCTCTTTGTAAGTCTGGTAGAATTCATCTGTGAACCCATCTGGACCTGGACCTTTTTTGGTTGGTAGGCTATTAATTGCTGCCTCAACTTCAGCCCATGTTATTGGTCTATTCAAGGTTTAAACTTCTTCCTGGTTTAGGCTTGGGAAGGTGCAAGTGTCCAGGAATTTATCCATTTCTTCCAGCTTAGAGTTGTTTGTAGTAATCTCTGATTGTAGTTTGTATTTCTGTGTGATCAGTGGTGATATCCCCTTTATTGTTTTTTATTGCATCTATTTGATTCTTCTCCCTTTTGTTTTTATTAATCTGGCTAGCAGTCTATTTTGTTGATCTTTTCAAAAATCCAGCTCCTGGATTTATTGATTTTTTTTTTGAAGGGTGTTTTCTTGTCTCTATCACCTTCAGTTCTGCTCTGATCTTAGTTATTTCTTTTCTTCTGCTAGCTTTTGAGTTTTTTTTTTTTTATCTTGCTCCTCTAGCTCTTTCAATTTTGATGATAGAGTGTCGATTTTAGATCTTTCCTCACTTCTCATGTGGGCATTTATTGCTATGAATTTCCCTCTAGACACTGCTTTAAATGTTTCCCAGAGATTCTGGTACGTTGTGTCTTTGTTCTCATTGGTTTCAAAGAACATCTTTATTTCTGCCTTCATTTCATTGTTTATCCAGTTGACATTCAGGAGCCAATTGTTCAGTTTCCATGAAGCTCTGCAGTTCTGAATTAGTTTCTTAATTCTGAGTTCTAATTTGATTGCCCTGTGGTCTGAGAGGCTGTTATGATTTCCGTTCTTTTGCATTTGCTGAGGAGTGATTTACTTCCAGTTATGGGATATGTGTTCAGTTTTAGAGTAGGTGCAATGCAGTGCTGAGAAGAATGTATATTCTGTGGATTTGGGGTGGAGATCTCTGCAGATGTCTATTAGGTCCACTTGGTTCAGATCTGGATTCAAGTCCTGGATATCCTTGTTAATTTTCTGTCTCATTGATCTGTCTAATATTGACAGTGGAGTGTTAAAGTCTCCCACTATTATCGTGTGGGAGTCTAAGTCTCCTTGTAGGACATTAAGAACTTGCTTTATGTACCTGGGTGCTCCTGTGTTGGGTGCATATATATTTAGGATCCTTAGATCTTCTTGATACATTGATCCTTTTACCATTATGTAATGCCCTTCTTTGTCTCTTTTGATCTTTGTTGGTTTAAAGTCCATTTTATCAGAGACTAGGATTGCAACTCCTGCTTTTGCTTTTTATTTGCTCTCCATTTGCTTCAGAAATCTTCCTCCATCCCTTTATTTTGAGCCTATGGGTGTCCTTGCACATGAGATGGGTTTCCTGAATACAGCACACCTATGGGTGTTCACTTTTTATCCAATTTGCCAGTCTGTGTCTTTTGATTGGGGCATTTAGCCCATTTATAAAGGTTACTATTGTTATGTGTGAATTTGATCCTACCATTTTGATGCTAGCTGGATGTCTTGCCTGTTAGTTGATGCATTTTTTTCATTGTGTTGATGGTCTTTACCATTTGTTACATTTTTGGAGTGGCTGGTACTGCTTGTTCCTTTCTTTGCTTAGTGCTTCTTTCAGGAGCTCTTGTAAGGCAGGCCCGGTGGTGGTGAAATCTCTCAGCAATTGCTTGTCCATAAAGGATTTTCTTTTTCCTTCGCTTATGGAGCTTAGTTTGGCTGGATATGAAATTCTATGTGGAAATTTCTTTTCTTTAAGGATGTTGAATATTGGCCCCCACTCTCTTCTGGCTTGTAGGGTTTCTGCAGAGATATCCACTGTGAGTCTGATGGGCTTCCCTTTGTGGATAAGCCAAACTTTCTCTCTGGCTGTCCTTAGCATTTTGTCCTTCATTTCAACCCTGGTGAATCTGACGATTATGTGCCTTGGAGTTGCTCTTCTTTGAGGAATATGTATGTGGTATTCTCTGTATTTCCTGGACTTGAATGGTGGCCTGGCTTGCTAGGTTGGGGAAGTTTTCCTGGATAATATCCTGAAGAGTGTTTTCCAGCTTGGATTCATTCTCTCTGTCACATTCAGCTACACTTATCAAATACAGATTAGTTATTTTCACATAATCCCGTATTTCCTGGAGGCTTTGTTCATTTTTCACTCTTTTTTCTCTATTCTTGCCTTCTCGTTTTATTTCATTGAGTTGATCTTTAATCTCTGATACCCTTTCTTCTGCTTGGTTGATACAGCTATTGAAACTTGTGTATGCTTTGTGAAGTTCTAGTGCTGTGTTTTTCAGCTCCATCAAGTAGTTTATCTTCTTCTCTAAACTGTTTATTCTAGTTAGCATCTCATCTAACGATTTTTCTAGCTTCTTAGTTTCTTTGCTTTGGGTTAGCACATGTTCTTTTAGCTCTGAGGTGTTTGTTATTACCCACCTTCTGAAGCCTGTTTCTGTCAATTCATCAGATTCATTCTCCATCCATCTTTGATCCCTAGCTGGTGAGGAGTTGGGATCCTTTTTAGGAGGAGAAGTGTTCTGGTTTTTGATGTTTTCATCCTTTTTGTGCTGGTTTCTTCCCATCTTAGTGACTTTATCTACCTGTGGTCTTTGTAGTTGGTGACTTTCAGATGGGGTCTCTGAGTGGACATTCTTTTTGTTAATGATGAAGTTATTTCTTTGTTTTTTTTCATTTTCCTTCTAACCGTCAGGCCCCTCTGCTGCAGGACTGCTGGAGGTCCACTGCAGACCCTGATTGCCTGGGGATCACCTGTGGGGGATATAGAACAGTATGGGTTGCTGCCAGTTTCTTCTTCTATTATCTTCATCCCAGAAGGGTACCTGCCAGATGTCATCCTGAGCTCTCCTTTATGAGGTGTCTCTTTGGGTGTATGGAGGTTTGGGGCTGCTTGAGGAGGCAGTCAGTCCCTTATGGAAGCTCAAGTGCTGTGCTGAGAGCTCCATTGTTCCATGCAGAGCTGCTGGGCAGGTACTTTTAAGTCTGCTGTGGCAGAACTCATGACCACCTCTTTTCCCAGGTGCTCTGGCCTAGGAAAGTCGGCTTTATTTATAAGTTCTTGTCATACTGCTACCTTTTTTCATAGATGCCCTGCCCTACACAGAGTATTCTAGTCACAGTCTGCCAGCAGAGGTGTTGCTGAGCTTCTGCAGGCTCTGCCCAGCTGCTGTGTGAACTGCCTCGGTATTGGTGGACTGCCTTGTTATTGGTGGACTGCCTTGTTATTGGTGGACTGCCTTGGTAGTGGTGGTTGCCCTTCCCTGCACTGAGCGGGACCCTCCTAGGTCCAGCTGTGCTTGCTGCGAAACTCTCAATCCAGAGGGTTTCAGATTGCTTGTTTTGTGGGGGTGGTACCCACTGACCCAGATTGCCTGGCTCCCTGTCTCTGCCCCCTCACATTAAGTTGAATGGGAGGCTCTGTCTCCCAGGCATTCCAGGCACCAGTTGAAATGGCTGCCCAGATTTGTGTGAGTTTCTGTGTGTCAACCTGGCACCAGCTGAAATCGCCATACTGAAAACTCGTGGTGCTTTTTGGCTGGGGAATCTCCTGGTCTGCGCGCAGTGAAAATTTGTTTGGAAATGTGGTGGGCACTCACCCTCTGCATTGTTCTGGCTGGGAACTGCACTCCAGAGCTGTTCCTATTTGGCCATCTTGGATCCTCCAACCAAGACCATATGGTTTTACTCACTTTTCTGTTGGGTTATTGTCTCTTTGTCTTACTTGATACCATGTTAAACTTCACAGTTCATCAATTTCCTTTTTAGTTTTTCCATACAGAACTTTAATATTTCTGTGTGTTTAAATCTCTCAGTTTTTTGATAGTTTTGGCCTTTCTTATGCTTCCCTATCTATAGAGTATGTCAGTGTGGTCTTTTGTTTTCTTAAACTTTTGTTTCAATTATTTACACCTAAACTATCTGGCTTGATTCCATGGAAGATAGGGATTTATCTGTTTTTTTTTTTTTTCCTTTCTTTCAAATGATAAACTGTTGGTTTTCCCTAAACCAGTGAACCATGCTTTCCAAATAAAATCCCATCTTTGTCATATACAAAATTATTATATTTGGCTTTTTGTCTGGGCTTTCTGAAGGATTCATTCTATGCATCAGGATTTTGTTTTTCCAGCATATATACATAGCCTGATTTCAGCTTAGTTTATGATTTAGAACTCTAACAATTTAAAGTAGTTACTCAGGAAATTTTAAGTTTTATTGGAGGTTTGCAAAGCATAAGGTGAAAATTTTGTCAGGGAAGAGAGTCAAAAGGACTTGTATTTGATTCTGATGCTGGGTATCATTCATGCCAGAAGCAATTTTCTGATGTCTGGAACCTTTATATTTTTGCTCTACCAGTTACATGACACCTTGCATTTGTAGACCTCTCTCTGCTTGATTATCTCTGGATGATCTTTCCAAGAAAGTTGCTTATTCAGTATTAAGATAGTTATTCTGCTGTTTATATCATAATTTCTTCATGTTTATTTATAAAGTTAGAGTTTTTTTAATCAAAAGATGATATTTCTGTTGTTTTACAACTGCATAGGTTCCATTCAATATATAATTTATTGGAGACAAAAAGATACTTTGAAGAAACTCTGGGAACCATAATGAAACATGTTTTAGGTTGTATGTAATCCTCTGGCATATGTGTCTTCTAGGTACCATAAGGGATAAAGGCAGTTGGCAGCAGTTCCCCCTTACACATTGAAGAATGTTTGAGTAGTGTCATCTTGTTTGGGTGAGGCTAGTGTTAGTAGTGACATCTATTGTTCCAGAGCCTATGGGCAGAACTGGGGAATTTTGGGGCCTCTGAGTCTCTCTAACACTCCAGAGAATAGGAATGTGAGGAGACTGTGACTTCCCACTCATCTTCCTTGATACACGTCTAAGTCTTGTCCCAGAAACATTCCTTAGGTGCTGCTTTACAGCCACCTGCTCAAGGCTAGGTATACCACTAAGTTATTAATTTTCTTTCTTTTAGTTTTAATCACTCTTGAGAGTACACTTTGCCAACCTTCTATTTTTTGAGTGCCAGGTGCACGGTGTGTTTTTGGAGTCAGGCCAGCTTTTTCTTATAAATTCTTTGCAGCTTCCTTTTGTTCCACATTAATTAGCCCTGATTCCCTTGTGCCATCAAGGCCCTATTACCAGTCTTGAACAGACTTACGCCCCTGGTGTTTCCCTGGCTTTATATCCCCAAAATATTCTCATGCTAAGTTTTTATCCCTTCGCCTCTCTTTCCTCTCATGACAGAATTGTTTGGAGGGATGGAAAATAAGTGATACAGTATTTTAATAAAGTAACACTCTACGGTCAAGTTTTGTCATCTGGCAGGGAATTCAAACACAGGTATATTAGTTACTGGAAGCATTCTGGGCAGTCTAGACTTACTTGCCCTGACCTGGATGTAAAGTTCCACTTGCCCTTAATTTGCTTCCTTTATTTCTGTAGTAGAGTGGACAGCAGGTTGGTTAGAACTTGACAATTTGTGAACTCTCACCAGTGGATGTGCTTGTCTATAATTCTACTTAAATATTGTGAGTTTTTTCTTATTATAGACCTGACCTTAACATGCTTCTTCGAGAGTAGCCTATGTATTCACCAAGATGAAATTGAACTCAGCAGGTTAAAATGTGACTGGAATAACTGAATCAAGAGGTTTATAGAAAGGTTTTTCTCAGTAGGAATTTTAGTCATTTGAACAAGGATTTGAAATAAGTCCAGCAGGTGTCTTAAGAATACATTTAGTAGTCTTTTTTTTTTTTTTTTTTTTAAGTTCGAATTAAAAGAGATTTTTCTGCTTTTCTTTTTGTCCTAAATGCCAGTAGTAAAACCAGGGAGATTTCTCTGGACTTCTTGAGGCCTTTCCCTGCCTTTTCTGTGAAAGATGCTGTTTTAGTATAGAAGTGGCCTTTATTTTTATTTTTTAAAAGTAATAGAATTTTTGGGTATTTTTTGTTTTGGCTTTTGTTTTATTTTTGAATGGATACAAAATATCCATCGCCCAGGCTGGAATACAGTGGCACGAAAATGGCTCACTGAAACCTCCACATCCTGAGCTCACTCGATTCTCCTGCCTCAGCCTCCCGAGTAGCTGGGATTACAGCCACCATGCCCAGCTAACTTTTGTATTTTTAGTAGAGATAGGGTTTCACCATGTTGGCCAGGCTGGTAACCAACTCCTGACCTTAGGTGATCTGCCTGTCTTGGCCTCCCAAAGTGCTGGGATTACAGGCATGAGCCACAGCACCCAGCCAAATCTAATAGAGGTTAATAATTGCATTCAAGGGGTAACCTTAAGATTTGACCAACTCAAATTCAACAGACCAGAATCCCTTAAGCAATCAGTCCCCTTTCCCACTTAAATAGAATTGGCTTTTAGGTAAATCACCAGAGAACTATCACCTGAGCAAGAAAAATGACCATTGTTATTTGGACCAAAATGTTTCTTTTGTATAGAACTTTTTTAAAAAGCCTGTTTACATTTATGTTGTGCTTGTGTGGTAGTGTGATTGAGGTCACATTCATTTTTAAACTGAGTTGGTAATGTCTCGGAAGCTGGTGTGTGACCTACCTCCTTCCGTTGCTTTTCTCCCTTCTCAGGTGTGGTTTCAGAATTGTAGAGCACGCCACAAGAAACACGTCAGTCCTAATCACTCCTCCTCTGCCCCAGTCACAGCAGTCCCACCCTCCAGGCTGTCTCCACCCATGTTAGAAGAAATGGCTTATTCTGCCTACGTGCCCCAAGATGGAACAATGTTGACTGCGCTGCATAGTTATATGGATGGTAGGTATCCCAACATTTAACAGCTGTCTCCCAAGCAATCAACAGCTGGTAACTTCTAATATTAGATTATTGATATGATTCGCATTTTGAAATATTACCTCAGTAGTAGCTGAAAAATATTGTCGGGGGTACGGTAGACAGCAAACTTATCCAAACATTTTACTTCTGTGATTACATTTTAAGGAAGAAGAATAATACTCACTTTGCAGCTAAGTTGCAAATGTTGATAATGACTCTTAATGTTTGATTTTTACTCAGAAATTTTTTTGTTTGTTTTTACCAATATGTGCTTAAATACTTTATTATGATCAGAGCAAGTGTTCACACTCAGATCTTTAGATGAGAGTTTAATAAGTTTTGCTACAGAAATTTTTTAAAATTGAAGCAAATCATACATTTAAAAGAGTGCATATGTAATAACCACACAGCTTAATGAATTAATAAAATGAATGTATCCATATAGATACTGCCCAAAAAAAGTAGCAGACATAATTCGCATTTCAGAAGCCTCTCTTAATGCCTTTTTCTAATTATTGTCCTTTTCTCCCAAAGTAACATAGCACTGACTTATAAAACCATCTTTTAGTTTTGCCCTTTTTTGAACCACACAGAATGTATTATGTGTCTCACTTCTTTCGATTACATTGTGAGATTCACCTATATTATTGTGAGAATCAGTTATTTGTTTTCATTGTTATACAGAAATCCACTGTGGGAATATACCACAGTTTTTCTATTTCCTGGTTGTTAGACATCTGTGTTTTTTCCAGTTTGTGCTTTCATGAATTTGCTGCTATGGACTTTGTTGTACATGCCTTTTGTGCACATTAATTCACGTTGCTATTAGATATGTACCTGGAGGTGGCACATGAGGTCATGAGCTACGTGTATGCTCGACTTCAGTTTTTCTGACAAACAGTATTGCATAGTGGTTGAACCAGTTTACACCTTGACCAGCAGCAAGGTTCAAGGTACACCAACACTTGGTATGGTATAACTTCCTAATGTTAGCAAATTTGATGATAGTGTAGTGCAATCTTGTTTTAATTTGCCTTTCCCTGATGACTGAGAATTTTTTCATCAGGCATTTGTATATTCTCTTTTGTGAAGAGCTGTACAAGTCTTTCTGTCTATTGACCTACTGGCTTGTCTTTATTATTTATTTAAATTGTTTTGCCTTAGTTCTTGGTATAATCTGCATATAAAGCTTTTTGATAATTATATGTGCTTAGAATATTTTCTCCTACTCAGTAGGTTGGCTTTTTCTACTCTTACTGGAGTGTTTCATTGAGCACAAGTTCCTAATTTTAATGTAGTTTATTTCATACTTCCTTCATGAGCAGTCCTTTTTTTGGTGACATGTGAAAGAAATTGTTCTACTCAAAGATAATGAAGATATGTCTTTTATGATATCTTATAGAAACTTTGTTTTACCTTTGTGTAGATTTACAGTTCATTTGGAATTGAATTTTGTGTGTGGTGTGAGATAGGAAGCGAAGTTTTTTGGTATGTTGATGAAAATAGAAAATTTCAAGCTTCTCTGTACAGACACATTTGCCGTAAATCAAGTGTCCCCATGTTGTGTCAATTTCTGTACTTTCTGTTTTATTGGTCTATTTATTTTTATGTTGCTACCTAACCATTCTTATGCTAGGTCTTTAATTCTTAATATCTGATAATACAATTCTTCCTATTTTGTTGTTATTCAAGTTTGTATTGCCCATTTCTTGGCCCTTTGTATTTTCGTAAAATTTACCTACTTGTCAATTTCCACCCCAAAAGGGAAAGCAATTAAGATCCTGATACAGTCTATTAAAGCAAATATATTGATCAATTTTAGGAAACTGCCATCTTAACAGTATTCCATACCATGAATTTTAGTATGTTTTTGCATTTATTTAGATCATCTTTAAATCATCTGTTATGATTTAGAGTTTTCTGTTTATTAATCTTGCACATCTTCTGTTAAGTTTATCTCTAAGTATTTCTTTTGATGCAGTTGTAAGTGATATTTTCTCTATTTGTAGAAATTTGGGTTGTTAGTTATTTTCTTTCAGCACTTTGAAGATATAATTACCTTGTCTTCTGATTTTCATTGTTTGTTTTGCGTATGGATAGCTAGTTAACCTGGCCTCATTTATTGGTAAAGTCAGATATTGACTTTCTTGCTCCTTTGAAATAAATCTTTTTTCCTCAACTTTTCTTTTTGTATTTGTCTTGTAAAAGTTTTATCATACTGTGCCTAGGTGTGCTTTTTGAATATGTAGTTTGATGTCTTTCATTATGGTAAATTCTCAGCTTTTGTCTCCTTAAATATTGTTTCTGCTCCTATGAGAAAATTTTCACGTTTTCTTTTGAACTATTTTTCTAGTTCACTAATACTCTCTATATCTAATATCCTATAAAAAAAAAATCATCCACTAAGTTCTTAATTTTATTTGTGTTTTTCAGTTTTAAGGTTTCCATTTATATGCTGAAATCATCCATTTTGTCACTTTATCCTTATTTAAATTGTTATACTAATTATAGTGATACTAAAGTTCATGTCTGATAACTGCAATATATGGATCTTTGGTGGGTCTGTTTTTTTTTTCCTCCTCTTTATTTTCTTTCAAGTTATGTCTTGTTATTTGTCTTGCTATTTGCTGTTGCATTTCAGATGTTGGATGTGAAAAACAAAAAATAATTTGAGGCTTTGAATGATAATCTTCCACTAGAGAAGGTTAGTTTTACTCCCAGAAAGTCAGGACAAGATGAAATCAACTTAATCCAATCAGGCACCAATCCTTAGTAGGGCTGGTATATTTTTGTTTTACTATTCCTTGGATTTAGCCCTTTGGAATCACAAATGAATCTCTGTTTGGTTTTCTTTTGTTGTTTTTAACTAGGGCTTCTCCTTCTCAGGGTGTCCTGCTCTTTAATTTTCTCACCACTCTGCCAAAGTCTAACTTCTGAATATTCGCTCTGCTAAACTTCTCAGCCTATTAGACATTTGTTTTGTTTTAAATTGTCATTATACTTGTGGGAGAAAAAGCATCCTTATTTCCTTTCCTTCCATTCTGGGACTTGGCTTTGTAAGTTCTCACTACTTAAGTGTCTTTCAGATGCCTTCAAACAGATTTTTTAAAGTTTGATCCAGATTTCCTAGATGGTCTCAGAGAAAGGTTTGGTTTGAAGCAACATAGCCCTTGCTGAAAGAAGAAACTTCATTTTAAGTTTTGGTTTAGTGAAAATTCAGAGCCTGTACCATTGTTGCCATTTACTTCTACTAGCATTAAAACTGATTGTGTTCGCATGAAAGACAGTAGTGTTGTCTGAGTCCAGTGTGTTTTGATGTATGCCTAGGGAGGAGTAATTAAACATTAATGAAAGAAACTTGAGGAAGATCGTCCTATACAAACACCTTCATGAGAAAGCCAGCAGCATCTCTGAAGTTGAACCCATCTCTTTCTAGCTGTAGGGTGAAGTGCAGTGAATGGGGTATGGATGGAGGACATTAAAGTGGCAAAATATTGTGGCCCCAAATAAAGATTTGGGGGTAAATCTGTTCCTGGACTCTTACTATGCTGAATAAGTTAATGCTCCAGCTGAGGTCAGTGGAATGGGTGTAGCTTGGTGCCCTCAGCTACAATGAATGATGAAAACATTGCCTTGGATTGTTTTTGTTTGTTTATAAATCAGTTTTATTCACCCTACAAAACTGATCCGCAAATTTCTTTCTATTTTGTAGCTCATTCACCAACAACTCTTGGACTCCAGCCCTTGTTACCCCATTCAATGACACAACTACCAATAAGTCATACCTAATTATTTTTTCAGGGATAGAATTGATTAAGGATATAAATTTGTCATTTATTATGTATAAAATACCATTGAAAAGATATTACTGTTAATTTTTTATTTAACACCTAAAGCATTTCCAACATCACTTTGCTGCCCAGGTATGTATCTGTAGTTGGCCTGCAAGACACTTTTATTGATTCTTCATTTTTGTAAAACTTATGTTTACAAGAAGAAAACAAATCAAAACATTTTTTGTATTGTCTGGAAATAGTTCACTCTAGTGTGTATCTGTTAATTTATTTGTCATCAAAAGAGCACTTTGCCTAAAAGAAAGGACTGACAAGTGTGCAAAATGTTTACAATCTTTTGTGAAATTGTAGTTTATCATTAGTTCGTATCTGTAAGTTATTGTTATAAATATTACTTGTATTTTTTGTTATATACAACTTTATACTTTAAAGCTTGTATCTGTGAATTTGCAACTGAAATTTATTTTGCCAGTGTTTTCTGAATGAACTGAATAAAGCTTCTGTTGTAGCATGCCATGCAAACACATTTTTGTGTTTGTGGTTGATGAATTATGGCTGTAAATAACACTATAGTTTAAAAAGCCCACCATTCTGAGTTTATTAAACATTTTTCATTCTTGTGAAAATTTCCACCAATTTGTCCTTTTTGTGTGTTTTCAGCAGTAAGTTGACTTTAGTTTCTTTAAAATCTAACAACTAATAATTTTTAAAAGTATTGTGTTTTGAGCTGTGTTGTATGCATACATATGAGTAGTAAACTTGTTCAACAAAAGAATACATTACAACTAATTTGGCAAAAATTCTCTTTTAGACCAGCTAATACAATCAATGTGAAAGAGAAGGCAGAATGCATTTCAGAATGGCCTTTGGAGGGTATTAAGAGTCAGAAATGAAATATGGGCCATAATATATTTCTTTAGGAGTGAAAAAGAACTAAAAGTATCTGAAGTTTACGAGTGAGTTTTCTAGAGCAAGAACTCTTTGTGTTTTCTTGTTAGTGAATTCTTTTTAGGGATTGTGACTCTCAGAGCTGAAATCTAAACCTCATGACTTTATCTTGTGTGGCAGTGGAATTACAAATTTTTGGATTTAAGGAATTTAGTACTCATTTTTTGTCTTTCACATACCAGTTAGGGGGAAAAGGAGGTCATGAGAAAAGACTTTTAGAATTTGTTTATCTGAGCAGATTTCCATCAGGCTGAAGACTGGAAATAATACTAGAGTATTTATAATTTTGTTCAAGTAGTCATAAATGCAACCAGAAAGTAATCATGTGGACATAAGTAACTTACCTGTCTGAAGCAACCTGTCTCACTATGGGGAAAAGAGTTTTTTTTTTTTTTTTTAATCCTGTTACTCTAGTTTAAATCCCTTCATAGCCAGAAGTCAATTCATCTGATCCTGAGATTGACGCTAATCTCTGTGAGTTTTTGTCTACCTGTCCCGGGCATGAAGTGGTGAGGTCAGCTTTACCTTTACCAGATGCCAAGGAAAACTCTTGTCGTATAGCCAAGATATTGCACTGTTAGCAGGTTACAGCCTTACCTAGCTGATTATAACTGGCATCCCTTAGCTTGGGAGGTGACTGATTGTGAGTATTCATTTTTATTTGCTATCTTTTTCCTGCACTTACCATCCTCTGACTCTATTCAGAGAATTTTTGTAAAACATATCACCACCCTTTTTAGTTCCAAAGATGGATGCCCAAAGTTGAAGTAAATTTCATAACAAAGAGGTTCAAAGCTATCAAAATTGATGAGATTTATATATCCTGCATATAAAATTGTTAATCATGAAAAGAAATAGATATAGATATATAAAAATACATTATGTTATCTCAAACTCCTGGGTTCAAGCAATCCTCCCACATGTCCTCCCAGAATGCTGGGATTACAGGCATGAGCTACCGTGTCCAGCCAAAAACTAGTATCTTATAAAGGAGCTAAATTTAAGCACAAGCTGCTGCTTTTGTGACTTTTTTTTCCCTTTAGTTATTCTGTGTATATGGCTAAAGTGAGCATTCATTAGGATAAATTTAAGCACAAGCTACTGCTTTTGTGACTTTTTTTCTTTAGTTATTCTGTGTATATGGCTAAAGTGACCATTCATCAGGATTTTTTTCAGTTGAGGTTTCATTCAAGCATCTGACTTTGCTATCTCTAGCCAGAGATCTTATTTTAATACTTAGGAAAGAATTTAAGTATTTCCATGCTAGTAATATTCAGTGTAAGTATGTGAGCACAATACTACTTAAAACAGAATGGTCAGCTTTTGTGAAGATTAGAAGAAAGCTTTATATTGTTGGAGTAGCAAAGACCTGGGTAACAAGTAGCTATCTCTTAGGTGTGAAGACATTCGTGAGCTGTGAGAGGGTAATATAGCATTTTGTTTTCTTTTTGTTTTCAATGCAAATCAAGAACCCTATTCAAATATTGAAATGGAAGTCACACTAAGTCAATACTCTTTAAGTGATTCTTTTCAGTTGGACAAGGTAGCATTAACATTTAGTAGTAATTTTACATTTGACAAATGTCATTCTTAAAATTCCACATCACTTATTGTAAATTATAAGTACATCTGTTTTGAATATCCCATAATAAACATTGTTAGATAGAATCACAGTTCATGCTTTTAAAATTTGTTACAGTCATCTGAAAGCTGATAGTTGTAGTGTTTCTTGATGTGGTACATTATGTGTATAATTACTGTAGTAGCATTATTAAACTAGGTGGCATCTTGGGACTTTTATTATGGCATGGATGACTTTACCAGTTAGCAAAAGTAATGTTTCTATTTTATTACTTAGAACAGCTTGCAATACACTAAGTACCAAAAGCATATTAGTGTAGGAAAAATTCCCAACGGCTCGTACCCGAGAAGGTAAAGAAACTGATATTAATACTACATGATTTTTACTCTTTTGAGATGCAACTAAATATTTAGAGAGATGGATCTGAGTCCAAAACAAGTTCAGGTACACTGGATAACCTAATAAACATCTACTTGGATTTAATCACATTTGTAGCCTGCTTTTTCCCTTTAGTAAATATCTTTCCAAGTCAAATATTATCTACACTATCATTTTAATTGATACATAGTACTATGTCTCCCCCAAATTTCATGTATTAAAACATAGTCTGCAATGTGGTGGAAAAGGTAGGGCTTTTGAGAGATACCAAGTCATGAGGGAAGAACCCTTGCAAATGGGATTAGTGCCCTTATAGAAGAGACCTAAGGGGCTTGTTTACCCTTTTGCCCTTTAGCCATGTGAGGACACATAGCAGGTGCTATCTGTGAAGAACAGGCCCTCACCAGACAGAATCTGCTGGTGCCTTGATCTTGTACTTAACTGCCTCCAGAACTGTGAGCAGTACATTTCTGTTGTTCATAAATTATTCAGTCTGATATTTTGTTATAGCAGCCTGAATGGACTAACACATACAGTATTACATTGCTTGAATGAAGCAGTTTTATTAAATTGATTGTATCTAACTTTTTATTATGATGAATACAACCTAACATTGTCAGCACTTTCAAGATGTCCTGTTTGAGTGCCTCAGAGGTATTTTGATATGTATATACAGCAACTTCATGAAATGGGTTCTGTTCTCACCCTTATTTTACAAATGTGGAAATTAAAAATTTGATATGACCACTATCTCTGTGACAAGTAACAAAGCCAATATTTGAATTTAGCAACTTAGTGATTTGAGATGCCATAATTGTAACCACTATGCTATACTATTAATATTTTAAATGACTCCATGATGGCATCTTCATGGCTACCTGCTACCTTTTTATTTACACCCTTATTTCCCCAGTATGAATTCTTGGAAGTGGAATGGACATGCATGCATAGGTTTAAAAGGCTCTTGAAATGCATTGATTGCCCCCTAAATGTTACACTAAATTATCTCCAGCAGTATTTGAGGTGTTTTGGAACTCTTGTCTATCCTGCCAAAATTAATCTTATAATCAAAAATAAAAACTTTGTATTTCATTTATTGACATAAAATTGTAGTTTGCATTTCAGAGAACTAGTACTTTTTTTTTTTTTTTTTTTTTTGGCAGAGTCTCCCTCTGTTACCTTGGCTGGTGTGCAGTGGCACAATTATACTTCACTGTAGGCTCCAACTACTGGGCTCAAGTGATCCTGCTAAGTAGCTGGAATTACAGACACATGCAACCACACGCCACACAAAATTTCTTTTGTAGAGACGAGGTTTTGCTATAATATGATGCACAGGCTGGTCTTGAACTCCTGGGCTCAAGCAGTCCTCCCACCTGTCCTCTCAAAATGCTGGAATTACAGGCATGAGCTACCATGTCCAGCCAAAAACTAGTATCTTATAAAGGAGCTACTGCTTTTGTGACTTTTTTTTTCTTTTGTTATTCTACATATATGGTTAAAGTGAGCATTTATTAGGATTTTTTTCAGCTGAGGTTTCATTCACTTGATAGCAAATGTTTTACTTTAGTACCTGGCACTCTAACATATTCTATTTTCTCTGTTGCTGATTATGGTGATACCTTTATTACATGGTCCTTCATACTTTTCAAATGCTTTTCTGTATATCATTATGTTCTCATTCAACAGATAAGGGAACTGAAATTTAGGAAGCTTCAATTAACATAATTAGGCCTTTGGTTTTAATATGCAAGAATTCTTCAGGGCACCAGATTACTTTTATAAATATATAGAGATCTTAGGAGAATAAATTAACAAATTTTCCCCAGTTACTTGAGTTTCATAAGAAATAGACTGCCACAGGCTCAGAGGATGTGAAAACCACTGCAGGGAACTTGCTTCTCCTTTAAAAAATTGTCATCAAGTAGAGTACTTACCACAAAGATCTGAACTTGGTAGGGGACTCAGAGTGGAGCTTAGGGATGGACTGTGTATGGGCACTTGTATGGAAGTATCAATGGAAGAACAAAAGATGTTAAAAAAGTGAAGAATAGGAGGGCTCCTGAGAAGGCAGAAACAACTCCTGTCTTGCTTTCCATTACATTTCACAGTTCCTGCCACCAAGTAAGCACTCAGGGATTGAATGAGGGTGGTAGAAGAACAATCAGAATCAGATTCTATGTTTGAGCGTCCTAGGATAACTTCAAATTCAAAAAGAGATCTTCTCAAATCCTTAAGGAAAATATTCTTCCCTTCCTTGAGCAAATGTCTTATATACCTTTAGCAATTCGTATTCTTTTTATACCAGTTAGTATGGAATGTGAGACACCTGGATGTTGGCACTTTCTCTGACACCAGTTAACTGTATCCCAAGGACACTTAGCCTCCCTGCATGCTGATTTCCTCAACAGTAAAAGGAAGGTTTTTATGAAGCAAAAGTGAGAAGAATGGAAAAAAGACATGGTAAAAATATGATCTGTTAATTGTAAAGGGCAGGGTTAGCGGCAGGAGATCAGGTACTCTGAGGCTGGGCAGTTGGAGCTGATAGAGCACCAGAAGTTTGGCAAGCACTGCCCTATCCCAGGCAACCCCAAGAGCAAAGCACTTTATGCATTTCTTTAAAGTCAGAGGTGGAGCATCTATGCTGGTAATGAGTTACACATTCTCCAGTTAAGTGCTCTTACTCCAACCTCCCTAAAAATGGAAAACATCTATTTGCTGTCTACACTAACTCCCTTCTTGATCTTAAAGAATTATTCAGTCACGTAGAGGTGTGACCTGTGATTTGGACATAGAGAGTCTCTATAATTTAGTTTGCAGAGATGATTTGAATGTTTTCAAAAAATTTTCTTAAGCCCAGAGGAATTATGATGCCATATTTGAAAATGAAAACCATTGTTACAAATTCAATTTCAAAATATTTACTTCCCGGAACCAGGGTGAAGTCTTTAGAGAACCACTACTAGTTATTAGCTCATTTCTTTCAGATGCACTGGAAGGAGTCTGTTACTTTGCCAGCATGGTTCTGAACCACAGATTTCATCTTTGGTTGAAACTCCTCCAAGCGAGACCATGTGCAATTTTCCCAGTTCATTATTTGTCTTTTGAAACACAGCCTGTGCATTTCTGACAGTGGTAAAAATATGTTTCAGGAGTCCTGGTGAATGAAACTAGCTTTACAGGCTCCTCAGTAAGGGCCTAGCACTTGCAAAGAGTCAGTAATGGAATCAAGGTGAGAGAAGGGTCAGGAAACTTCTAACAAAGACTTGGATCCAATCCTATAATGGGCTTTCTCTCCTGTTAAAATAGAAGGAGGAAGACAGTCTACAGGGAATTCATGGGCTCTGAGGAGCACGAGGCACTCATGTAGGGCAGGGGATGAGGTGCTGAAGCAGAGCTGAGCTGGCACAGGAGCAGGCAGGGCAAAGGCAGAGTTGTAGCCTCTGTGTGTCACCTGCCTGCTAGGGTTCTAATCTGAGAGCTGACTTCTGGTCTTTGTGAAGTATTATTTTCTTCTGCTCTGTCATGGACATCTCCAGGAATGGTCTGGTAGCAGGGCTGAAGCTACGTTACAGACAACATGGAGAAGTATCACAGAAATTTTGACTTTATGCTGTTTGGAGTCCTTGTCTTGCCACATCCCACTGTGGTGACTATGGACAAGTTATCAAATGCTGTCTGCCAGAGTTTTCTCATACATAAAATGGACTAATAATAGCACTTTTCCCAAATGGTTATTGTGACCCTGTGATAAGATAGTACATATAAACTGCTTAGAAAAGTGTCTGGTGCACAATAAACTTGAATGTTATCTGTACTTGTTCCTTGGTAAACTATTACCACCAGAGGGGGGAAAAAAATCCCACCATCTTTCACTACATTTCCCTCTCCTTTCCCTATTTCTCTTTTCCTGGCTAAAAATGCCTCATCATCCAAGACCAATCTCAAATATAATCCCCTCCAGGAAGCCGGCCCTGATTGTTCCCACATACCACCCCAGTGTGGGTGAGTTCTTTGTGTTCCCATCATTTCCTCAAAGGATATCTCTACCCTTTAATATGTTTAATTATAATTTTCCTCCCTCACTTTTGTCTCAAGACTAGACCAGAGACCCTAGATGGGTCATCTTAGGGTCTCTAGGATCTAGCACAGGGCATTGACAGAGCAGTGTCTTGCCCTGGTTGACTTACTCCATGCCAGGCTCCCAGGGACAGCCTTTCCTGGTGGCTCCTCAGCCTCGGTTACACTCTGGCCCATGGAAGATCTCTGCCTGAGTGGACCTGTTTCTTGTTCTTTCCAACTAAGCAAAACAGACAGTTGGGCCATTATCAAGTAATTCAGGCAAGAGAAGCAGCCAAACACATGTTTTTATCTGAGTTACCCAAATTGGCTGACTCCCCAGCCTGCAGTTACTGAATAATTGCTCAATCTTCCATTTGGTTTTTACTGTGTAAATGTGGCTGCAGAGTCTTTTCATTTCTCTTGAATGGCTCCTCCCATTTTCTATCTAATATAGGTTAAAATGTAAAGTTTTCTTTTTCCCTCTGCCCACAGTAGCTGTCTAGGCCATCAGCACACCTTGCTTCATTAGCCTTCAAAGTAGGCCAGAATGGTCACATAGGAGGCTGGTCATCCTTTTCTGTTTGTTTGTTTTAGACAATTTCACTCCTGTTGCCCAGGCTGGAGTGCAGTGGCACAATATTGGCTCACTGCAACCTCCGCCTCCTGGGTTCAAACAATTCTCCTGCCTCACCCTTCCAAGTAGCTGGAATTACAGGTGCCTGCCTCCATACCCAGCTAATTTTTGTAATTTTTTTTTTTTTTTTTTTTTTTTTTTTTTTTTTTTTTTTTTTAGTAGAAATGGGCTTTCACCATGTTGGCCAGGCTGGTCTCAAACTCCTGATCTCAGATGATCCACCTGCCTCAGGCTCTCAAACTGCTGCGATTACAGGCATGAGCCACCATGCCCAGCCTGATCATTGTTTTCTATGTGTTCTGGATAACCTACTGTCAACCCCTCTGTTTTTTAGAGAGAGAGGACACACAGGAAACACAACTCAGTCCTACATCTCACCCACTGGGAACTTTTCCTGTTTTGGCCTCAGGTGTAGGAATTCTGAAATCCCTTTTTCAGTAACCTATGACCACAGCTCACTGTAGTTTGTGGAAAGCTCACAGGGTCTGCTTTCCAGTATAGTTAGAGCCTTCCTTGTTCCAATTCTAGTCCAGCCTCTTACTACCTATGTAACCGTGGGTATATCACTTGCCAATTCATCACATACTGCTTATTTTACCCTTGAAATTCTTCTAGAATTTACCCACTTTCCCACATCTTTGCCACTCCTACCTACTGCAAAACATCATCTCCCATCTGGACTATTAAAATAGCTACACAACTACTTTCCTGACTTCCACCCCTTTACCCCTAAAATATATTCATATGGACGTGTTTAAAACCTAAATTAGAACTTTTCTGTTGAAAATCTCCCATGGCTTCCCTTCATATACAGAAGGAAGTGCAATCCTTTGTGGCCTTGAAGGGCACTTTTCATGGGTTGGCCACTTCACCCCATGCACTCCATTACTCTCTGACCTCATCTCTTACCCTCTCCCCTACTCATTCACTTGCCCTCTTGCTTCCAGTCACACTGGCCTCCTAAGCTATAGGCAAGCAGGCAGGATAAAGTAGTGTTTATGCGATTTGGAATGAGATAGCTTGGCTCTGCCATTTTTCTGGCTGCCTGACCTTGTTGCTTAATCTCACGGAGCCTGTTTTCTCTTCTGCAAATGAGGACACCACTACCCTACTTTGCAGGGTTACCCTGAGGATTAATGAGATATTACATATAACGCAGTGAGCACAGTATCTGGCATACTGTCAAGCCTCTGTCAAAGAAGTGGTGGCTACTGGAATGAGGAGAGTGGGCGGTGGAGGGCAGTGGGTACTCTGAAGCTTTCAGAGTACCCACTGTAGAAAAGGGACTCTAGAGCTTTCCCTAAAACAGGATAACCCCTTCCCTCACAATCAGGACTCCAATTTCAAGCCCAATTTCTGCTGAAGTTCAGCTCAAGCCCTTTCTTTTGATGTTCTTAGTAGAAATATTTAAATTATCACTGAGTCATCTCAATGCACTGTTGATCTCCCCTGCACACCGACTCTGCCAGCCCATAGCTCTATTGCTCTGGTCTAGAAGAGGCCAAGCCCTTGAAGGATTTATTCCCCGGAAGTCTGATTGATCTTGATTGCCTTTCGTGGCCCCTCTCCAAGTTCTCTATATCAAGACTCAGCTGTGCGTACCATTTAATAAAGGGTCCACAAATGTGGAGGAGGAGCGCCTGGTCTTTGCCAGTGAACTGGCTTGCTTTTCAGGCTTCGTAGGGCTACCCTGGTTCCACTGTTGGATGAACACTTTAGGAGCCTGCTAGCTCTGCCAGCTCCAGTTTTGCGTTTCCATCAGATACCCCAGAGCTATATTGCCAGGGAAATGGCCACTGTGTGTCGTTTGGATTCTTAACGTCTGTGCTAATGTGAATCCACACTATCATGCCTGCTGAATCATTTTTCTCTTCAGCTGAAAGCTCAAGACTTCAGTGCTTCTGAGGTAAGAGTTTTTTTGTTTGTTTGTTTGTTTGTTTGTTTTACTATTAAGTACAAGAACCAGTGGATTTTAGACCAGTTACTTTGTATGGTAATTGAAGTTTTAATAAGCTGAATGAGTAAATGATATAAAATTCTGTTTAATATTAACTCTCTAACCCAGGGAGTTAGGTAAGCGCCACCCATTGAGACTAAACAATAGCACAAAATAACTCAGTTGCTCAATTGGCCAGCAACTCAAGCAAAAACAAATAAACAAATAATAATTTAAAAAAAAAACCAAAAAGCCAGTTCCCCTATAACCTACTTTGATCAGCTTTTTAAACTTTCCCAAACTAACCATATTATTTAATTAAGAGAACCTGTGGATCTCAGGACACAGGAACTTGAGAGAGTGCTTAAAAATCACTGAAACGCATGAGCTCTCTATTTCTTTATAAACCAATAACTAAAAGGGGTAATAAATTTTAAATCATTCTCTAACTCAGTGCATCTAATTCTTAAATTTTAAGATACTCAAGAGTCATCTGGAGACTGGGGAGGTATTAGAAATGGTCAGTCTCAGAGATTCTGATTTTTCACATCTGAGGTAGGGATCAGAAGTCTCTGTCTCTCCTAAGCTTCCTGGAAGAATTCTGCAACAGATGGTCAGAGACCACACTTTGAGAAACCTTGGGACTGTAGGAGGGATTTGCTAATTCACACCATATTTGCCTTCATTAGTCTACTGTTTATTTTTGTAGGGTCTGCTGTGAACTGGGGGTTTAAAATACACTATATTTACTCTCCACAACATTGCCACATGGTAGGTTATTATCATTCCCACTTTAGAGATGATACAATTGAGGCTCAGGATGGCCAAATAACTCTCCTGGTGGGCTGGGATTTGAACTCAGGTCTTTGATTTATTTTTTCATCACACATGTTACAGTGAAAGTTGAGAATGAGGGAGGCAGGTGTCCTAGGAGCAAGCCAACTAAGATACACTCAGAGCTTAACCAGCCCTGGCAGGTCAAAAAATCAGAACAATTAGATCTATTTTGTTTATACCAAAAATCCTTTTGTTGATTTTTTTTTTTAATTCCGTGAAGTCTGTTACCAAAATGTTATTTGGCACTATGCAGTTGCCAAAATGTGAGTCAATCATTTGAGTGAGTACACTTAGTACCCAACATCTACATATTTTTCAAATATGCAGACATTTTGGCTAGTCAGAGAGATACTGGCTTGAGCCTAGTTTTCAGGTAGGAAATCTGAGTCACTGAGTGACCAAGAGATGGGGTCAACTTATTATTATTAGGTATATTTTCTCTACCTCGTGTGCTAACCTGCACTGATGCAAATGCTTCTTCCAAAATGGGAAGGGCCCAATATACTTGGTGTTGTAAGATATCATTCTTATATGAGAATCCCTTTTCCAAAGAGGCTGACAACTGAGGATACAGGGAATCAGTGCTAATAGGCATGTTCTCTGTGCCTCAAGAGAAGATTGCCCAAGATGCAACTGTAACATGAATGCTACTGAATTGTGCCATGCTGTTAAGATGTTAAAGACGGGTGAGCAGGAAGGTAGCACCAGAGGAAGACTGCTGTTCCAGATTTCAGATGATGACTTAGAAAGTTTCTCTTGTCTTCCCTTCTTTCCACCAAAGAAGGAATGATAAGCAGGGTAACAACAGCCATCTTAAAGACCAAATGGCAGAGAGAGAAGGAGCATGGTAAGTCTGCAGCTTTGCTCATGGACAGAATAGAGTGGCACAACTACACAGAATGCTTAGCCAACATCTTGGCAGAATGATTGGTGTTTGTGTAGGGTGAGAAATCCTGGCCTGGAAACATCAGGGATGCTCTGGTAGAATAATAGCAAAAAGATTTGCACAGCAGTTGCTTGTCTCATCCCTGGTTCTTGCCAAAGCTTTCCCCATCTTTCATCTCTTGAAGCACAAAAATTCCTCTCTTGCAGCAATACTTTAATTTCATTTTCATATTCTTATTCATCAAATGGAGTTTTACAGCCTAATTTAGTGACCTTGTAACTCACAAGCTCTACTCATAGCACAACTATTTGGACTGCTTCTTAGAGATGTAAGAAACCACTGTACTAGTCCTGAGATCTTTAGACAATCACATTTAAATATAATTTATGAATTATTTTGCCGTTGTAAGTCTAGGCCTAATAACTATTGTTCAAATAGGAGATTACAAAAGAGAACAGGGAAGATTTGATTGTAGCTGCTGTTGAATTTGTCCATCAAAAGTCTTTTGAAGCTTCCTTTGACATGAGGAAAGACTGACTGAATAAAGAAGCGTATATCTCTACCAGTGTAAGATTTTCCCTGAAGCTTATGTGTTTCATTTTATTTTCCATAACTCTGGGTATGAGATTCACATCATTTGCCTTACCAGGGTATTCTGAGGTTCAGCAGGAATTTGGTTAGGACATATTTTCCTGAGCATCTGCCTGAATTCTCCTGCCTTGAATATTTTAAAATATTCCTTCTTTTAGTCATGCTCACAGACTCTGTGCCTTGCAGAATGCTGGAACAATCTTTGGAGATCATCTTATCCAATCCACTTATTTTACCCTCTCAATCCAAATTCTCTCCCTTCCAGCTTTTCCTTAGAAGTGGAAACAAAAATAATCACATTTGGGCCCCCTGCCTGAATCTCTTAGGAACACCCTGGGCTCTGCTAAATGATTTGCTTGCCAGTGGAGTCTCTCTGTGGGATTACTGAGCTGCTCCCAAGTCTTCATGACACTACCTGCTTGTACCTTAAAATAACTCTCAGCTGGAAACCCTAATGTCAAACTCTGAATTCTGGTATTCTGTTTCTTTTCAGCTCAGTCTCTTTCTTTTTAAGAAAGAGCTCTGTCATTAAGTGCTGATTGTGAATATGCTCAACCTGTTCTGAAAGCCTTTTGGGAGACTCCATTTCCATTGCAGTAGGCAAGATACCTAGGAAAAAGAAACAAGAGAATATTAATATGAATACCTGACATTTAGTGAACACTTGGTATGTGCCAGGCACTGTGCCAAGGGCTTACACATGTTAACTTTCTTTAATCCTCCCTACATCCCACACGTTAGTTATTACCATTACTATTTCTCACTTGAGGAGATTTCAGCAAAGGTAACGAGGCTTGTAAATGGCAGAGCCAGGATTTAGTCCAGGCTGTTTAGTTTCAGGATATATACTGTTAATCATTATGCTACTCTATCTCCAAAAGTCTAAGTTGTAAGCAAGAAGCCATCCTAATTTACACAAATTAGGGAATTAAAAAAGAAACCAATCTTTTTGATATTCTGATGAAATAACTCTGAGACCTCATCCTAACAGGTGTGTACATCTTTCTGACTATGGTAACTTCTAAGATCCCAGCTATAGAGTCTGAACATCTCAAAGCTGAAAATTCAAAATCCAGAGTTCTCCAAAACCTAATACTTTTTGAACACCAAAGGAAATGCTCATTGGAGCATTTTGGATTTTAGATTTGGGATGCCTAATGGCATACAATGCAAATATTCCAAAATCACCCCCCGCCCCCTCAAAAAATGTCTAGAATCTGAAACACTGCTGGTCCCAAATAGTTTGGATAAAGGGTACTCAACCTGTACTTCCTTAGTCCAAGGAGTTGGTCTTTATTACTCTGATGCTAAAGAGAAGTGACTTTTAGTTCTGTTGGAGACATTCATGATTCATTTGGCTCCTGTGCCAAAAGAATGGTGTTACTGAAACATTGGCAGCTTAGCAATTTGGCCACCCACCCCACGCCCTATTCAGGCCATTCTGGAATCTGGTGCAACCCCTGTCCACTGAAGGAGAGCTCTGGTGACATCAGGTCCCTGTTCCTACCAGCTGGAAGCTCTCCAGATATAGAGATGAGGATGTCTCTCCTCTTATACCCTCACCCTGGATATACTCAGCTATAGTCCCTCCCTACCTCTGTAATCCCAGTTATCAGTAATCTTTTATACTTGGATCCATAGCCCCTCTATTTTACACATAAGTACATGTGAGTGTGTGGACACACATACATTCACACACACACCCCACACACCACACAACCATTTGCCCCAAGACAGGTCTGTAAGACCTGGATCCTAGAACTAACTCCTTCTCCTAACTCTGCCCTTTAGCCCTGAAATTTCAGCCTCAAAAGCCATCCTATTTCCTGTTACAGAATAAACGACATTTCCTTTAGAGAAACACTGCCCTAGCCACCCTGGCAACATATTATTCAACGTAGAACATGATAAAGTGCTACAGTGCATGGTAGCAGATAGAATATGTCTTCACTATTCCTTTTTTTTAAAATTTCAATTGTTTTGGGGAAACAGGTGGTGTTTGGTTACATAAAAAAGTTTATTAGTGGTGATTTCTGAGATTTTGGTGCATCCATCACCTGAGCAGTGTACACTGTATCCAATGTGTAGTCTTTTATCCCTTACCCCCTCTCGACCCCTCCCCTGGAGTCTCCAAATTCTATTATATAATTCTTATGCTTTTGTGTCCTCATAGCTTAGCTTCTGCTTATAAGTGAGAACATAAGATGTTTGGTTTTGCATTCCTGAGTTACTTCACTTAGAATAATGGTCTCCAAGTCTATCCAGGTTTGCAAATGTCATTATTTTATTCCATTTTATGGCTGAGTAGTATTACATGGTGGATATTACATTTTCTTTACCCACTCATTGGTCAGTGGACATTAAGGCTGGTTTCATACTTTTGCAATTGCAAATCGTGCTGTTATAATCATATGTGTGCAAGTGTCTTTTTCATATAATCAATTATTTTCCACTGGGAAGATGCTCAGTAGTGGGATTGCTGGATCAAATAGTACGTCTACTCTTAGTTCTTAAAGAAATCTCCATACTGTTTTCCATAGAGGTTGTACTGGTTTACATTCCCACCATCCAGGTGAAAGTGTTCTCTTTTCACCACATCTAGGACAACATTTGTTAATTTTTGATTTTTTAATTAAGCCATTTTTACAGGAGTAAGGTGGTATTGAATTGTGGTTTTGATTTGCATTCCCCTGATAATTAGTGATATTGAACATTTTTTCCTAAATTTGATGTCTGTTTATATATCTGCCTTTGAGAACTGTCTATTCATGTCCTTAGCCCACTTTTTAATGGAATTATTTGTTTTGGTTTTTTTCCTTGCTATTTTTTTTGAGTTTCTTATAGATTCTGGATATTAGTCCTTTGTTTGGTACATAAATTACAAAAATTTTCTCCCATTCTGTGTGTTGTCTGTTTGCCAATTATTTCTTTTGCTGTGCAGAAGCTTTTTAGTTTAATTAGGTCCCATCTATTTATCTTTTTTTTTTTTAAATTGCATTTGTGTTTGGGTTTTGGTATGAACTCTTTGCCTAAGCTAACATTGAGAAGAGTTTTTCCAGTGTTATCTTCTATAATTTTTATGGTTTCTGGTCTTGGATTTAAGTCTTTGATCCATTTTCAGTTGATTTTTGTGTCATGTGAGAGATGAGGATCCAACTTCATTCTTCTACATGTGGTTTGCCAATTATCCCAGCACCACTTGTTGAATGTGATGTCCTTTCCTACTTTATGTTTTCATTTGCTTTGTCAAAGATCAGTTAGCTGGAAATATTTAGCTTTATTTCTAGGTTCTCTATTCTGTGTCATTAGTGTACATGCCTATTTTTATGCCAGTACCATGCCACTTTTGTAACTATAGCCTTGTGGTATAGTTTGAAGTCAGGTAATGTGATGCCTCCAGGTTTGTTCTTTTTGCTTAGTCTTGCTTTGGCTATGTGGGATCCTTTTTGGTTCCATATGAATTTTAGGATTGTGTTTATAACAAGAAATTTACTCTAAACACTTTGGCTGATTGTCCCACCCTTTATTTCTTCCTACAGAAATAGAAATATTAGATGAGTAAGGTTAGGAGGACGATGGAGAATGGTTAGCTCTTCCGTCCTCTTCCTTAGGAGCAAGCTGCCCTTGGGGAACAGGCATCTGCCTTGTTATTAGAAAACTTGGTTTATGTGCTTACTTTAACAGCACATGTACTAAAATTGGAATGATACAGAGAAGATTATCATGGCCCCTATACAAGGTTGATATGCAAATTTGTAGAGTGTTCCATATTTTTAATCATTGGCATCCCTGAAAGAGAGGGGGAGGGCACAAACAAGTTGGAAAACAAATTCCAGGTTATCATTTATGGAAACTTCCCCAACCGCTCTAGAGAAGCCAACAGTCAAATTCAGAAAATACAGAGAACCTCTGTAAGATTCTAAGAAGAAGATCATCCCCAAGACACATAATCAGATTTTCTAAGGTCAAAATGAAAGAAAGTAATGTTAAAGGCAGCTACAGAGAAAGGGCAGATCACCTATAAAGGGAACCTCATCAGGTTAACAGTGAGCTGCTCAGCAGAAACCTTACAACCCAAAAGAGATTGAGAGCCTATATAATGTTCTTAAAGAAAAAAAATCCTCAACCAAGAATTACATGTCTAGCCAAACTAAGCTTTCTTAGCAAACGAGAAATAAGATCCTTTCCCAATAAGTAAATGGTGAGGAGTTTGTTTCCCCCGGACCTGCCTGACAAGAGATCTTGAAAGCATCACTAAATATGAAAAGGAAAGACCATTAATAGGCAATATAAAAACATACTTAAGTGCACAGGCCAGTGACACTATAAAGCAACCATACAAACAAGCCAGCATCATAACCACCTAACAACACAATGGCAGGATGAAATGCATGCATATCAATTTTAACTTTGAATGTAAATTGGTGAAATGCCCCCACTTAAAAAGCACAGAGTGGTAAGCTGGATAGAAAACCAAGACCCAATAGTATGCTGTGTTCAAAAGATCCATCTCACATGCAATGAAATCCATAGGCTCAGAATAAGAGCATAGAGGGAAATCTACCAAGCAAATGGAAATAAGAAAAAAGCAGGAGTTGCAATTCTAATTTCAGACAAAACAGCTTTTAAACCAACAAAAATCAAAAACGACAAAAGAGGAATGACAATAATAGTAAAGAGTGCAATTCAACAAGAAGACCTAACTATTCTAAATATATATACATCCAACACAGGAGCACCCAGTTTCATAAACCAAGTTCTTAGAGACTCACAAAGATATTTAGACTCCCACACAATAATGGTGGAGACATCAATACTCCACTGACAGTATTAGGCAGATGATTGAGGCAGAAAATTAGCAACAGTATTCAGGACCTGAACTCAACATTGGACCAAATGGATCTGATAGTCCTCTACAGAATACTTCATCCCAAAACAACAGAATATACATTCTTCTCATCACCACATGGCACATACTGTAAAACAGACCATGCAATTGGACATAAAACACTCCTTAGCAAATGTGAAAGAACTGAAATACCAAACACACTCTCAAACCATAATACAATAAAATCAGAAATCAAGACTAAAAATTGCTCAAAACTACCCAATTACATGAAAATTAAACAACATGCTTTTGATTAACTTTGGGGTAAATAATGAAATTAAGACAAAAATCAAGAAGTTCTTTGAAACTAAGGAAAACAAAGATACAACATACCAGAATCTCTGGGACACAGCTAAGGTAGTGTTAAGAGGGAAATTTATAGCATTAAATGTCCACATCAAAAAATTAGAAAGATCTCAAATTCACAACTTAACATCACAACTAAAAGAACTAGAGAAATACGGGCAAACCAACCCCAAAGCTAGGAGAAGACAAGAAGTAACACAAATCAGTACTGAACTGAAGGAGACCAAGACACAAAAGACCATTTGAAAGATCAAAAAATCCAGCAGCTGTTTTTCTTTTGGAAAAATTAATAATATAGGCCACGAGCTAGACAAATAAAGAAGAAGAGAGAGAAGATTCAAATAAAAACAATTAGAAATGCCAAAGTGGATGTTATCTCTGACCCCAGAAAAATAAAAATAACCATCAGAAAGTACTATAAACACCTCTATGCACACAAACTAGAAAACCTAGAAGAGATGGTTAAATTATTGGACACATACACCCTCCCAAGACTGAAATGGAAGAAACTGAGTCCCTGAATAGACCTATAACAAGCTTCAAAATTGAATCAGTAATAAGTAGCCTACCAAAAAAAAAAAAGAAAGAAAAAGAAAAAGAAGAAGCAGAAGCCCATGACCAGACAAATTCAAAGCCAAATTCTACCATATGTACAAAAAAGAGCTGGTATCATTCCAACTGAAACTATTCCAAAAATTGAGGAGGAGGGACTCTGGCTCATCTCATTTTATGAGGCCAACATCATACTGATACCAAAACCTGGCAGAAACACAACAGATAAAGAAAACTTCAGGTCAATTTCCTTAATGAACATTGACGCAAAAATCCTTAACAAAATACTGGCAAACCGAATCTAGCAGCACATTGAAAAGCTAATCCACCTAGATCATGTAGGCTTTATCCCTGGGATGCAAGATTGGCTCAAGATAATGCACATCAATAAATGTGATTCATCACATAAGCAGAACTAAAGGCAAAAAAAAACCCCACATGATTACCTCAGTAAACTAGGTATCAAGAGACCATACCTTAAAATATTAAGAGCCATTTATGACAAACTCACAGCCAACATAATACTGAGTGGGCAAAAGCTGGAAGCATTCATCTTGAAAACCAGTGCAAGATAAGGATGCCCTCTCTCACCACTACTATTTAACATAGGGTTGGAAGTCCTGACCAGAAAAATCAGGCAGGCCGGGTGCGGTGGCTCAAGCCTGTAATCCCAGCACTGTGGGAGGCTGAGGCGGGTGGATCACAAGGTCAAGAGATCAAGACCATCCTGGTCAACATGGTGAAACCCCGTCTCTACTAAAAATAAAAAAAATATTAGCTGGGCATGGTGGCGCATGCCTGTAATCCCAGCTACTCAGGAGGCTGAGGCAGGAGAATTGCCTGAGCCCAGGAGGCGGAGGTTGCGGTGAGCCGAGATCGCACCATTGCACTCCAGCCTGGTTAACAAGAGCGAAACTCCGTCACAAAAAAAAAAAAAAAAAAAAAAAAAAGACAAAAAAAGAAAAGAAGAAAAATCAGGCAAAGAGAAAAAAATAAAGGGCATCCAAATAGGAAAATAGGAAGTTAAATTGTTCCTGTTTGCAAATGACATAATCCTATATCTAGAAAACCCCAGAGTCTCAGTCCAAAAGCTCCTTGAGCTATAATCAATTCCAGCAAAGTTTTGGGTTAAAAATTAATGAACAAAAATCACTAGCATTACTATACACCAACAATAGCCAAGCCAAGAACCAAATGAGGAACACAATCCTATTTACAATTGCCAAAAAAAGGAATAAAATACCTAAAAATACAGCTAACCAGGGAGGTAAAAGATCTCTAAATGAGAATTACAAAATACTGCTCAAAGAAATTAGAAATGACACAAGCAAATGGAAAAACATTTAATGCTCATGGATTGGAAGAATCAGCATCATTGAAATGGCTGTAATGACCAAAGTAATTTATAGATCCAATGCTATTCCTATCAAACTACCAATGACATTCTTTATAGAACTAGAAAAAAACTATTTTAGCATTCATATGAAACCCAAAAAGAGCCCAAATAACTAAAGCAAGCCTAAGCAAGAAAAACAAAGCTGGAGATATCTCATTATCTAACTTTGAACTATACTACAAGGCCACAGTAACCAAAAGAGTGTGGTATTGGTACAAGAAGACACATAGACCAATGGAACAATAGAGAGACCAGAAATAAGGCTGTACACTTACAGCCATCTGATCTTTTAAAAAGCTGACAAAAACAAGTAATAGGGTAAGGACTCCCTATTCAGTAAATGGTGCTTCTGATTTCTTGCTCCTGGTATGCATTCAAGTCAGGGAGACATTTCCCTTATGCCCTGTACTCACAATAAAAGGCTCCAAGAAAACTCCATTTTCATCTCTCACTTAGGGTATAGGAGAAGGAAATGGTTTGAGAAGACACGGTGTCCCTTTTTCACAGGTGTCGCCAGAGCAAGGTCCTTTAAATTAATGACACAGGAGAGGATGGTTTCTGTGAACTTTGCTTCTTAGCTTCCAAGACAGCTTTCAAAGGTCACATAGCTGTGATTCCTAAGTGCCAACATATATACACTCAGGAAGTACCATGCAAGACACTTGGCATACACAATTCAAAACAATACTACCAGATAGGTATTTAACAGATGAAAAAACTGAAACATAGAAAGTTTCAGTAACTCCTCTAAGCTCATCCAGTGAAAAAGTGGCTGGCCTACGCAGAGCTGTTTTAACTTATAATTGGAAGCCCTGTAGATTAGCTGCAACAGCAGTTCTGAACTCCCAGGATCAGAGTGAAACTGCCTAGACTGGTGTCTTGCTCAGAATAGACAGATGAGTGAATTAATCAATAGTTAAGATGAGGTCTACCAGGAAGCAGCCTCTTTTTGGCAGCATAACCTTCTCCCAGTGAAATCTTAACATTAAAACTCAACATACAAAAATCAAAAGCTGAGCAACTTTGGTTGACATGAAGGTAGCAGAACTGAGCACCACTTGAAGCTTTATTCTTATTCCCACCTAAAGTCCCCAAAGCACTGCCATAAAATTGCAAAACTTGACCCCAGTAAAGCTTGAAAACTACCAAATGAATCCAGCTTCCAGCACAGCGTGACAGACAGTATACTATTTATCTGAAAAAGTCCTCCTTTGGCTTACAGGGTGTTAATATGGAACTCTTGCTATTTTGGTTTCTGTTGACAATAGATGCCACATTCCAAAGTGACAGACCACCTTATTATTACAAGAAATTATTGCATGAATAATACAGAGTTTATTGCAAGACTTGACTTGTCTGCAGTATAGAGGATATAGAAGGTTCAAGTTGTTGGCTATTGCAAAGGGTCTTGTGAGGAAAGTATTGGAGGGTCCCTTTCCTTCTCGTCATCTCAGTTCAAGGGAAAGAGGCTCCAGCAGGTTCACTTGGAGAATTTCAGTCTTGCTTCTTCTGGTTGACAGGCATAGTGGAGCAAGGGAGGATGAGGAGAGAAAGACTTGGCTGGTCAATTTACCAGTGGAGTGGAGAACAAATGCTGTTGTGTTGGGAAGGGCCTGCACTTCCAGATTGTCCATGTGTGAAAACCAGACAGCATGGAGTTTTCTTAGATCTTGTTCAATGGGATCACCTGAAGGATACTAAAGCCCTAGCAGAAAAGAAGCTGAAGGAAGATTCCTAGGGACAGAGGGAAAAGGAGAAACAAACTAGACTGCATTCACCCAGGTCAAGGAAACTGCTGAGATGAGATAACCAGGAATAAGGAAGATCCCCAAGGAGCACAAAAGAGTCATCTTAAGTACCTGTCAGCCCCAGGGAATGGGAGCCATTGTAGCAGCACGTCACAGTGGCTTCCCATCCATGCCCCTTCATCTGTCCTTCCTTCCCTTCCTTGTACCTGGAAGTGTCAGAAATCACAGTGAGTCTGCTATGGGAGGAGAAATACGCATGAGGCAAAGAAAGAGAGAAGTGTCATACTCTCATGACATCCCTTTCATTTTAAATTACTGGTTTTAAGCTGTCTGGTATTTTGTTTTGTTTTTGCTTTTGTTTTTTTGCTTTGTTTCTTTTCACGTTAAGTGGCTGTAAAACTTTCGTTTACCTAAAGGGCTTTTTATCCAGGGCAGGGAAAGACTACACTCATTAAGAAGTTTTAAAGAGAGAGCGGGAGTCAAATGTCAACTTTGGTTTATATTTATATCCATACATGTTGCTTATCTAACAAACTAATTTTACTTATGTTCGGATGAAATATTCATCTTATGACTTCTTTCTATAGAGTCTAGTGAAGCTTTCAGGAACTCACAGACCAAGACTTTCTACAACAACTCTGGGAACTTTTGAGGGAAGCTTGTCCTGTTTCCCCTGAGCTACTTTTCTCCAGGCTCCTTTCTCATGGGTCACAGCTTCACGATTCCCTCTCTTTTGGGCTCCCTCCCTTAGAACTGTCTGTCCTCCATATGTCTTACCTTTTGTCCTTATGGAGCCCCTTCCTGGGTCCAGTGCTCCCTAGGTAGAGGGACTATTCCTCTTTGGTGACTATGAGGAGAATTCCTTAATATTCTGCATTGGAAAATTAGCCTACATGAAACGACAAAGCTCTAAGTATGTGAGATCTTCTGAGCTTGGTTTTCTCTTCCCTCCATCATCATATTCAGAACCTGAGGACTTACATTATGAAAACGTCTATGAAAAGATCTGGCACCAATGACTGTGTTTACAGCTTTAAGCTTTCAGCCCACTATCAGACCTTTTTATCAATTCCCTTTTGACACACTCTACGGACATTGCCAGTTCTGAACTGTCTTTTGAACCTTTCCTTCTTCCTTCAAAGAGAATTTTATTTTCCTCTTTACATATTTTGCATTGACTTTGGCATATATCAGCAGTAACTATTCTTGACATCTTGGCCTGCTGTCTAGAAAACCCTCCCACCACATTTCAACAAGAACTACCCCCTAGAAATGGTATCAGATAGCATTTACCATTATAGACAGTCATATTGTTATTTCCCAAGATATCTTTATAGGAAACAGCTGGCTTCTGCCTGCACCATCTGACGGATAAGCAGCATTATCAAAACATAAGCAGGTTGCTTCCTTCGTGGGATAAAGGAAAATAAGGTACCAGTAAGTAAACAGAAAATTATGATCCTTACTTTCCCCTTGTTTTCTTGTATTTAATCAAGTCATTTTCTAAAGAGAAAGTTTGTCATCAAAATTTGGATGCAAGTTACTAGACCAGCCAAACAAATTATTAATTTAGAAAAATATCATCATAAATATAATTCAAGGCTTTAAGTGAAGAGAAACGAACTAGCAGCCTATTCTATTGATTTCAGCATGCGTAGCACATACAGCTGGTGTGTACAATTTAATTTATGGATAGGGTGTCTAAAGGCGATTTTCAGCATCATCTAGTAACTGAAAAAGAAAAGTCACAAAATAAAAACATTTAAATATTTTCTAATTAGATTGAAATGAGAAAATATTGGATAGCCCTTTGCTGAAACTAAAATCACATCATAGTAATATTATATGTTAGTGATGTTGTAAAAATGATAATGGAAAACATACCAACTTATTTAATTTAAAATGTAGTCTATCAATTAGGAAAAAGACATCCTTTCTAAGATTGACATCTATCAGTGTCTTCTCCCTCATCATACTGTAATCTCTGTGACGACAAAGACCAGGACAGCTTTGTTAATTCTAATGCTAGTACTGAATACTGCCTAACACTAATACTGAATGAATATTGGCCATTTAATCAACCATTCAATGCTATTTACTCATATATTTTTCATTCATTAACAATTGGATTCTTTGTAAAGACCTCATCGAAATAAGGATAAATAAGATATGGCCCCTTCCTCAAGTTGCTCACAGCCAAAGAAGAAAGACAGATTTATAAATAGATTATTGTGACACAAAATGTTCAATGCTCTAAGAAATATTTGAACTGAACACAGATGAGACCATGGCTAACTCTGCCCTGGGGAAAAAGTAAATCTTTTCAGGAAAGGATTCCTTTTAGTTGGGTCTTAAAGAATGAGAGGCCAAGGAAATAACAGAGTATAGGAGGACTCCTTAATAAACAAATCTGAAAAAACTTTTTTCTTTAGAACCCAAAGGTCAAGATTATTTAAATTGGCTTTTTGGGGCTTTTTATTGCCATACAGAATCAGGATTCTTTAATAAACAAAAAAAATTTTGCCCTATATTTTTGTTTTTGAAGAAAAAGCAACAGATAGATCATTCCACCTGGCTACATTTTCATGTGTTTATTACTTCCTCACATATTTGGAAATTGATTTGAAGTGATAGTCAAGCTTGACATCTGTGTTCCCTCTGCTTGTTTTGTTTTCACAAAATTATTTTCTACATTATGAAATCTAAGTACTATTTATCAATCAGATATCATTTATCTTGTCCTAAATAAATAACTGATCAAAGTAATAAAATCAAGATTCTTCATAACAAACCATGAAAACATTATTCGTATAGACCAAAGGAAAAAAAGAAATTTGAAGATTCATGTAATAGAATAAATTGTATTAAACCATGAAAATGTTGGTCTTGTCTACATATATCTGTATATTCCCGAACTGGAACTTTTTGTTAAAGGCAAACAAAATGTTACAATGTTTAAAATAATCCTCTTTAGGGAGGATAATAACCACATCTTGTGCTAATAATAATTCTATGTAATGTAAGGTATTAGCATATTTACTTAATATGTTGTTCAAAGAGGCTGAGTTTTAAAAAAGAAATGAACTGATTATGGTAGTGGTTACATGACCCCATACATTTGTTAAAACTCATAGAATATACTTAAAAGGTTGGTTTCATTGTGTATCAACCTAAGGAATAAAATTTTCAAAAATTTAAAAGGAATGAAAAGAGATGAAAAGGAGGAGGGGAAGAGAAGGGAATTTTGGTTTTATCATTTGGAAAAAATTAAACTTCGAGCCCTTCCCCTGACACTGCTCTGGACTTCTTTCCAAAAGGAAAACACTTGGTACATTTTAAGCAGAAAAATTAAAATCGATCACCCACACAGCCAGGCCAAGAATGAAGAGCAGAAAACTTGGAATTTGACAAGAAGGAAAGGGATCCAAGTCAGGAAATTGACTTGGTCAGACGTGTGGAAAATCAAGGCAACCCACAATGCCATTAATGAAGGTCTCCATAATATGGCCTTACCTCTGCACCCTGCCCGCAGCCCCCACTCTCTCCAGCTGAGAGGATTTATTTCAGAGGAGTGGTGCCAGCGCCTTCCAAGGGAAACACGGTTGGAGCACGTTTTACCAAGCGATGCTACAAAGGAGGCACAGGTGGCAGGCTGGAAGCTCTTCTTCAGGATGGAGGGAGGGAGCCAACCACAGCCAGTGCCCTTGATCCTGGTCTAAGGAAACTCAACTCTACTGAACAGAAATCTCAGCTCCAAAGCCAAAAAAGGGAAAACATAGTTAAAGAGGCTTTATTCTTCAAAACAACAGAAGCTGTGTATCTTTTCCTGTCTCCTGTTACTAAAACATGTTAGAGGTAAAGTTTACTAAGAAGATGGTCATTAGAAATGACCTAAATATAAGGGAATTGAAGAGTATTAAAAAGGATATGGAAGTAGATTGCCATCATTGGCTAGAAGCCAGTATTACATCAAAATTGCACAAGGATTAGCCAAAAAGGATATAGACTAAAGCATAACCGTAAACTGTCCAAAGCCAAGCGTGTCTGTTAGCTCAACAGGCTGTGCATGGTTAGAATTGATTCTTGCAGAAAGTTTTACAGTTTTACATGAAAAGGAGGAAAAATATATATAGTCAGTCTTCTAAGAAGAAAATAAAAAATTGTTACATTTTTGCATCCTAGCTCCACTACTGATGAGCCATGTGACACTGGGTAGGTTATTTGTTTGTGTCTTAATTTCTTCATCTATAAAATGGAGACTATTAGTACCTACTTCATACAGTTGTTTTCAGTGATTAAATACATGTAAGACATCTGCAACAGTAAGTGGCATATACTAAATAGTATGAAAAGTTGTCATGTAATAAGTATTTCAGATTAGAGTTGGTTTTGGTATGCCAATACCAAGTATATTCTGATATAACCCTGAAACATGACCAAAGTCTGTACACCATGCATAGAGGCTTGTTATAAAATTCCCTGAGTTTTCCTACTGAGCCATTTGCTAAGACTTCCATTGATTCTTTCTGGATTTCTAGCCATATCTTCCTTGAACCTAACTCAGTATTCCTAATGCCCGAGGCCTATTTTCTCAGAATAACAGTGAAGTGCAATAAACCCTGCTACAGCAGTCAGGTGACTTAGAATGTTGTTATTTCTCTACTGAGTCACCTGTCAAAATCAGTGCCCCTTCCTGGGCCTGTGATTCCTCCCATCACAGAAAAAGGTTGGACTGGATGACATCTATGCTTCCTTTTAGCTGTGATATTTTGTTGTTCTTTTTTTTTTTTTTTTTTGAGACGGAGTTTCGCTCTTGTTACCCAGTGTCTCAGCCTCCTAAGTAGCGGGGATTACAGGCACGCGCCACCACGCCCAGCTAGTTTTTTGTATTTTTAGTAGAGACGGGGTTTCACCATGTTGACCAGGATGGTCTCGATCTCTTGACCTCGTGATCCACCCGCCTCGGCCTCCCAAAGTGCTGGGATTACAGGCTTGAGCCACCGCGCCCGTCTTGTTGTTCTTTTATAACATTTTAGGTGATTTCTTTTTTGCATTGTTCTTTTTCCATATATTGCATCCAGATGCTTTTCTTTTCTTTTTTGAGACAGACTCTCACTCTATTGCCCAGTCTGGAGTGCAGTGGCGTGATCTTGGCTCACTGCAGCTTCCACCTCCCAGGCTCAAGTGATTCCTGCCTCAGCCTCATGAATGGCTGGGACTGCAGGTGTGTGCCACCACACCAAGCTAATTTTTGTGTTTTTAGTACAGGTTTCACTGTGTTGGCCAGGATGGTCTTGATCTCTTGATCTCATGATCTGCCTGCCTCAGCCTCCCAAAGTGCTGGGATTACAGGCCTGAGCCACCATGCCTGGCTAGATGATTTGTTACATTTTTCATTTGAATGTCTGTTGCAGAGATAAAGTGCAAGATGACTTTATTTATGAGCGAATACACTTCTTTAAGTGCCTTTTGGACATTTATATCTGGATATTCCCTGCAGCCTCCTTCATCTCTCTATGTGAAAGCAAATTATCACTTTTCTATCATCCCATATATTCTATAATTCCATATATTATCACTTTTCTATCATCTCTACATATTTCCCTCCTGAGATTTCCAAGAATAATCCGACTGTTCTCTTGGTCTCTAGCTCAAAGCATCAGCTGCCTCAGATGATCCCAGCGCATTTCCTTTTCACATCTCTCTCCTGTCTCTTCTTGCCATCTTTGAGCAGCCACCTAGGTTCAGGCTTGTCCCAGTTCTCTTTTGATCTCTGCTTCTTAAATCTTAATGTGCACCACAATCACCTGTGGATCCCATTCAAATGTAGATTCTGATTCTGTAGGTCTGGGACAGCCAGAGGTTCTGCATTTCTAATAAGTTCCTAGGTAATGTAAAAATGCTGTTCCCCTATCACACTTTGAAACGCAAGGCACATACACTTCTAATGAGAGCCCCAGAATCCAGATGATTTCCTTTTTAATCCGATTTTTGGGTTTGTATTCTAAACTGTTTCTGTTCTTTCCTGCTAAAATATGGCTTGCATAATTCAGAAGTAAAATCTCTTCACAGTGTAACTCCAACCTGTGTTTTGTCTTAACTCTCAGAATCCCTACCCTACACATGATGTAATTTATCTACCTAGCCTACAATTATCTGACTAGTTGCTTTCAGAATGAATTTTTCACTTTCTGCCTTCATGCCTTGTTGGGCTCAATTCTTTGCTTGAAATGCCATCTCCCACCTTTTATTTCTGTTACTCAAAATTTTATAACTCCTAAAGACCTGGCACAAAAACCACTTAGTCCATAAAACATGTCTGTTTCCCTGAAATTCATCCTCTCCTTTAAATACTCATGGTACTTTACTGACTTTCTGTTGATTCACATTCTGCTTTGTATTTTACATTTATGTATCTGCCACCTCTCCCGTCAGACCAAGGGCTGCTTGAGGGTATGCTTCAAAGCAGGAAGAATTGTTTAGAACAAATGAACAGAAGCACTCCTTCGCTAATTATTCAAATTCATATAGGCTGAAAATATGAAACAAAAAACGGTTTAGACAGTTTCATACAGCATCAAACTGCTAACCATGACTGAGGGTAATTCCAACTTTTGGGGCATAACTCATACTTTTTATTCATTTAGCCTGTATTTACTGAGTGCCACCTCTGTGTTAGACCACATGATGAGGGCAGTGGCAGGACCCAAATAATAAGGCTGGCATCCTGGAGGTCCCTGCCATCTCACTGGGGACATAGTGAGCGGGCCACTGAGGGTGTTCACTGCAGTCTCCTGGGCTCCTGCTTGAGGAAGAGGTCTGGACCAGAGAGCCATGAGACTGGTCTGTGTGACATAACTGTTATGTTCTGAAAGCTTCCGGCTCTGGGGTTAACATACTTATTAGACAAACACCATGAGGATTTATCTAGAAATGTGCTTTCACTGTAATTCCCTGCATTTGATAGCCTCCCTTTCCAGCATTTATAGCCACCACCTGTGCTTTCATTATTCACTCTAGTGTCTCTGAGGTTGGCACACTTAATTTTCTAGTGCCTCAAAGGAAGTTTCTCTCATGAGCTTAAGCTCCCCATTTACTCATGAGTTAGTCTCTTAAGAATTAAGGATCTTGGACACATTATTTGCCTGTGAGAAGAGGAAGATCGTTAGCCACTAGGATCAGAAAATGTTGACATGACATTCTTAATGCTTGTTGATGAGGTTAGATAAATATTAGTTTTTCTGCCTCTCCTAAGAAATTTCTCCTGAGAAATTACATTGTTGGAAAGGCTAAAAATGTGATTCCCAAACATTCCCCTTTATAATCTGAGAATTAGAGAATCTTAGAACTTGAAGATAGTTTAGAGATTGCCTGGTTCATTCTCTCATGTTTTGTTCTGTTAGGAAACTGAGACCCATGGTCATATAGTTGCTTAGTGGAAGAGCA
Source organism: Saimiri boliviensis (assembly GCF_048565385.1). NCBI lineage: Eukaryota > Metazoa > Chordata > Mammalia > Primates > Cebidae > Saimiri > Saimiri boliviensis. The sequence goes on from NC_133459.1 coordinate 73,108,212, forward strand.
AGTTCTCAAACATGAGTCTGTAGAGTCTGAGGCTAAGCGGTTAAGTGGGAGAAAGAAAACTGTATATCTCTATGTATATAATTTGTATCTCTCTACTTCTTTCTATGTCTGTCTCTCCTCTGCAATGAGTCAGGTACGGTGTTTTTGGTACTTTAGACGTCTTACCACATTAAATTTTCACATTACCCCAATTTCCAGAGGCAGGTGTTGTCCCAGTTTTATAGATGAGAAATCTGAGTCCATGAAAGGTGAAGTAACTTGCCCAAGAGTATGTAGCGAGTGTATAGATTATACAAGGTGCCCATGAGCCCTTCCTGAAGGAAATATTTCACCTGGTGGCCAACAGCAAGGGGCCTTGCCAATTGGAGTTATAAGTGGGAGAAAAGGAAACAGTCCTTAGGTGAGTGGATAAGGATATCTTTATTCTACCTTTTGGATTACTGACTTTTTGTTTTTCTATTCCCATCTCTGAGTCTTATTGCTCAGTCGTTGGAAGAAGCTTCCCCAGCCCACACGCCTTTGGGCTCACAACCTCTCTCTAGGATGGTATTCATTCCTGGGGCTTCCATTGCCCTCCTGGCTCAAACACTTGTTATGCTATACTTTAAGTCCTAACCTATCTCCCCAGCTTTAGTCATTCATCAGCAATGGAGTGCTGTACCCACCCCAGTGGTGCACAAACTCATGGGTCAAAACATGAGACTCATTGCTCTCCTGTCTCTCTCCTCTCTCTCCTTCCTCTCTCTCCCTCCCTCCCTCCATCATTTTGGAAGTTAATTTTCTTCCTGATGCCTTTAATATATTTCCTTTTTCAATACCCTATACCTACTTTCAATATTCTTCTAAAGACCATTCAAATCCTACATTCCCCATGAAGTCTTCTCTCACCTCATTTATGTATTAAAGAAGCATTTAATAAGCACCTGTGTATGATAGAGAGCAAGGCAGATAGAGTCTGTGCTTTCATGGGACTTACTCTAGGGGAAGCTATAAATAACTAAGCAGTTGGAATGACTGCTCTGAAGGGAAAGCAATGAACAGCGATAATATACCTTTAGCTCTTCCACACTGACTTCCACTCAGAGGGCTTTTAATAACTATCAAGTTGGATTTTTTTCCCCTCAAATCTGAGGGAAGATAAGGTGGTGAGATCTGTTAGTATGCATTTGTATCCGGTTCCTGTGAGCACCATTGTCAATATTCTGGGGTCTTTGCTGCCTGGGACACTTCAGAGGTGACTGATAATCAACTGATCAATTCCAGGTGAGAAAAGTTCATGGTGCTGTTCTGCATAGATAAGTACAGTCTGAATCAAGCATCAAGCAGCTGCTTCTTTGGGGGCTGACTGGGTGGCACTGGCAGGAATTCCAATTCCCTGGAGCTTGAAAGAAATACATATGACACTCTTTAATGTGAATCCAGCTAAAAGCTGGCTGGGGAACAAATGACAGCCAGATAGCTTTCCCTGCCATAGTTGTGAATCTTCCCTTTGAAGATTGCATTATTAGAGTTCTTTCCTCCCAAAACACCATATTATAAACCCAATGAGTATGCTCAGTGGTTGGGGATATATAAGAAAGCATTATGGGAAACATTCTAGATCAGCTCTTATTTCTATGTTTAATATTAAGGTAATTTTGGTATCTGTATCTGCCTACACTTCATATTAAGAGATGGAAAGAGATTGTTTCTAGTATTTCTTGATAGAAGCAATAGATAAGAGTTATTCATGTGCTATACTATATGCTGTTCACACACACGAAATTACCCTCCTAACACATATGCTTGCACGTCTTGCATATGTACAGGCACTGCTGCAGGCATACTCCTCTAAGGCAAGGCACATCAAGGGTCCTCCCTATGCGTGTTTTTAAGTTCCATTAAGGAACCTTTGAGAGTGACTATTTCATAGTGGCTCACACTTCATAAAAGCAGTTCAAGAGCAATTTATATGCCCAAGACTAACATATGAAAAAACAACAAAAAAGAACAAAAGATAGTGTGAGGAGCAAACCAAAATTATTTTTAAAAGTTTCTAGTAGCAAAAATTAAACAATTTGTAAAATGGGAAAATTTAACAATTTATGAAATAATTTTAAAGTAATAATTAGGAAAATGCAGAAACTTTTTTTTTAAGATTTGGTATGTTTTGTATCCAATTTTTTGGTCCATTAACTTAACATTTACTTTTTTATATTAACTGGGAAATATAATTAGTGCTCAGATATTCTCTGCTTCTATCACTTAAAGTGCTAAAATTAGCATTCTAAATATACCCTGTTGCTCCAAGAAGCTATATAAAAAATATAGTTGTATAGTTCCAAAAATCTCTAACTTAGTTCTTTTGATTTGATTAAAATCAAAATTTTAAATTTGATTTCTGTTGACCTCACCTACCAAAACCACAGTGATATTTCAACTTATGTATTATAGATGGCAAAATAATTTGCCTATCTTTATTTATTTAAATAATATGACATAAAACAGCTTCTAGCCACTTCTTTTTTCTTTCTTTTGAGGTCACCAAAAGCTAATTTAGGACTCAATAAAAGAAAAGGAATATTGCTTTTACATGTAGTTTATTCTTTGCTGATTTTATTTAAGACAGGTAAGGCCTCTCTCTGGTTCTGCCTCAGAAAAACAAGAGCCTCAACTATTAGGCTGGAAATAGTCCTCTAGACAGACTTGAAGCCTATCATTTTCAGGGTTTCCTGTCTACAACCCAATATAGAGAGACAGAATGTAAAAACTCTTTCTACTGACCTACACAAACTCACGGAGCAGGGGCTGAAGAGAAAAACCTCTTTCGGATTAACCAGGTGCAGATCTGTGGCCTTAATTTTGAAGGCTATGATCATCTAGTTATGAAATATTAAATATAACTGTTACTCTGTTTCCAGCATTATTTAGATTCAAGTAAAGGTTAATTTAATAGAGAAACACCATCCAGTTTGCCAACTTTACAAACCTGGCTTAATGCCAGGATTTAAGAGAAAGGTAATGGTGAGGAAGCATGAGATAGAAGAGCTGAAATCTCAGTGAAGTTCCTCTTGGCTACTCAGAAAGAGTCTGTCATCAGTGACCCAAGGATTCAAGCTATGTTAAAGAAGTCTCATGTGGGATTTGGAATGAAGCTCTGGAGAAGGCGGGAAGAGTCACCTAGATCTTCTCATTTACTCTGACTTGGGTGCAGAGAGGGTAGTGGGAAGATTCTTCCAGTACTGTGATGCCTTTCACCAGCTTCCCAGAGAGGCCCAGATAGACTTTCCACTGCAGTAGGAAAGGAGTGCTAAAGTCCAGGTGCTGAAAGTCCTCAGCCAAGAGAATGTCACTGTTAATGACTAACAGGCATTGCCCCACTCTACGTCCCAGTCCTCATTAATGGATATGATGCTCACTTTCATGTTACCTTGTCAGCAGCACTGTGAGGAGGGGATTTGCTTTAGTTGTCAGTTGATGAAGCCTCTGAGCAGTTTAACACCTTGCTTGTGGTAGCAGAGTAACAGGGTGATTAAGGAAACCTCCTCTGCCGGGCTCTGGCATTTGTCTTTCCTTATGCCCTAGCATGTTTCATAACTCATTCTGTATATATGCCAGTCCATAGCACAAACCAACCTGCTGGTTGAAGTCTTCCTTTTCATAATTGTTTTTTCTCTTCCACCTCCATTTCTTCCCAAATATCTTATTATAAATGCAGATTTTTTTAAGCAGGGAAAAATGAAATAAGAGATTGAGTTGGAGGAAAGGAAATGACAGGGAAGATCTGACAAAGAATTCATCTTTGTGTTGAGAGGAAAGAAAAAAACACAAACTCATCATGACAGCAAATCTTTGGCTAATGTGCACAAGTGCTGTGAAAAAGAGGCAGATGTTTTTTAATCCCTTAGTCATAAATCATATTGGGACATCATTCTTTTTGTTTATTTGTTTAGGCTGAATGCAAGTAAGTATTTGATTAGTTTCATTGTAACACAGTTGGCCTCAAAGCTATTTATCAGAGAATGGAAAAATATTTTTATTTGCTTAATTACTAGTTTATGATTTGCTACTGAGTTTCCTTTTCAATAGATTTATGAATTGCATTCAGAAGGCACCCCACTTCCTGTAACATTGCCTTCTTTGATCCCACTAGAAATTTTTGTGTTTTAGGTTTTCCAGTTTCTCCCTGGATAGCAATGCTTTTCCCAACATCCTACCTTCATTTTCTTCTTTCTGTGCAGACACACATGCAGCAGTCAGTGCACATTCATCTGCCTAGAAGAATGTGGAGATTCCAAGGTTATTCTAAAATTGATAAAGTTCGGGCTCCATGTTAATTTATATGTAGAATGAAAACATCTTCCCCTTTTGATAAGCCTTTCCCACCTTTGTTAACATACTGTGCTCTGTAACTGCAAAGCGACGGAAGATGACGATATATCACGTTTTTGAGCCAGTGGTAAAAGGGTGTTTTACTCGCATTCACAATTTTCCCACTTGCTTAAATTATTCTTATTCATACAGTAAAGACAAAAGAAAAAGAAAACCAAGGAGTTAAATTTAAAGAAAATAAAGCTAGTGACTTCAAATAGTAAAACTGAATTGCTTGCTTTTAAAGTTGTCACATAACAGCCCCCATTTCCCCAGTGCAGAAATCATGACAGAAGATGTTGCCAGATTCTACACATTTTGGCTGCCTTTCATTCCAAGCAATTGCAAAATTGTAAATGGGGGAAAAGGGCAGTTAGTTTGACCTGATACATTTTAATAGAGTTCATGATGGTGACATCATTCTGTTGTTTAAGCCTTGAATAAATGATACTCAATATCCATGAATGAATGAATTCACATTTGTTTTAATGGGGGTTGGCTTTGTTTTCTGGATGATGATTGATTCACTAATAACCAGAAGTAACTCAGCTAGTTCCTGAGATAAATGTCTTTAATGCCCATTATAGCCTTAATATGGGAAGTAACTTTGAAAAAATAATTTTCAAATAAATAAAAAAATCAGATATGTATATTTTTCTGCTATATATATATAGCCATATATATTTGTTTTTTATTTACTTCATTAGACCTAGATAATTAGATTATAAGACACAAAGTTGTTAATATCAATGGAACGTGCATCTGCTATATTGATTTTTTCATTAATGATTTATTGAATTGTGTTCTTATAATCATATATCTATATCTTATTATAAAACAATCATTTGCATACATCTAAGGTTAACATTTTCAAGAAACTGGAAAAAGCGTTAAGATGTCATTTCATACACTATGGTCTGCAATAATGATTTCAGTTCAAATTTGTCCCCATATCTTTTGCCAACAAAAACTGATTTATAAAGCATGTTCCCCAATCCAGAACCAGATAATATGGGAGATAATTACTATGCCTGGTTAGAGTTTAAGAGCAATTTCCTGAGGCACCACTTGCAAAAGTGAAAGAACATACATTGGAATGAGTGCTGGTCAGCTGTATACGAAAAAGAAAAATGAGAAATTGTTACATAGAGCCTGTTTTCCAGTATCAGTTTAAGTAATAATCACAATGTCCCTAATGATCCCATAGAACCTTTCATAGTGTGATTTTATTATATAGACACACTAACTCTTTTTAAGCTTTTTAGGCACATAGAAAAAGCCAAATTAATTCCTGCACAATTATATATCATTTATTTACCAACATGAGTGCTTTACCATGTAAAAGTAGTAGTGATTAAGACATAAAAAAGTATTTGGTTTTCTTCTGGAAAAATATAAAAAGTATTTTTATTTCAAATAAGAAAAGAATCAGCTATATGAATAAAATATTTTATAATCTTATTGTCTTATTAACGTGTTATTTTAAAAGAACACTGAAAACTGCAAGATCATTGTTCAATGTTTTTATTGAAAGAAACCCCTTAAATTTTAGGGGCAAGCTCAGTGGCCCATGCCTGGAATCCTAGCACTTTGGGAAGCCAAGGCAGGCAGCTCACCTGAGTTCAGGAGTTCAAGACTAGACTGGCCAACATGGTAAAACCCCATCTCTACTAAAAATACAAAAATTAGCTGGGCATGGTGGTGGGTGCCTATAGTCACAGCTTCTTGGGAGGCCCAGGCAGGAGAACAGCTTGAACCTGGGAGGCGGAGGCTGCAGTGAGTGTCGATACCACACTGCACTCCAGCCTGGGAGACAGAGCAAGGCTCCATCTAAAATAAATACATAAATTTTAAAGGAAAATTAATTTTGAAGATTTAACATATAATTCAATCTAAGAAAAGACACCCATATATTTGTTTTAAAATTTAGCTTAAGATAAATTGGTGATAGGTATGTTTAATCTTGCTTTAGGAAACTACTACTAATTGGCGTTCACATTCTTCAGGGCCTCTAAATGTATACCTGCCTAGAAAATAATGACATTTTCCTCCTATAAATTTTCACAAAACCAAATGAAGAACTGAGCAAAGCTTTGGCAAATAAAAACAAAGAGCAACTGCCTAATTTAGGCTGTTTGAGTTTTTTTTAAAAAAGTATCTCATCCATTTAGTTTTGACTTATTTACTTTGTATAAATTATTAGTTTTAGTTATTTGATTTGTCCATCCACAGCTGGAGAAAAATGGAAATTTTAAAAAGATAAATCTAGTTTAAAATTAACCCCCCCCCCCCCCGCCCCAGATATTTGGTACAGAGAAGATACTGTCGTAGCATAGTGGATTGTGAAAACAAAAGCCTTTATCTTTTTGTGGCTTAAAGAAATCAAAACACAGTTATTTCTTATTTAAATCTTTATTAAAAGAAAAAAACAAATCGATTTAAAACAATGAGTAACAACAAATTTCATTATATATTAAATATTTTACTTATCAAAGATATTTAGACAATACGTTTCTAACATTTCTGCACAGCAGAAGCACACCGATTATAGAGCTCAGACTGTCATGTGCTCATGTGAGTTTATTTTTGGCATAAAAGTATGTAAAGTCACATTTAAACAAATGTGATAATATTTTATAAACTGATAGTAACTTACTGTTGATTGATTCTCAAAGCTTTCACAAATTATCATTATATGATTGACATTTTCTTAGGGTTAATATGTTTATGGACTTTTTCTGTAACACTGAGTAACCAACTGAATTAATTTCCTTAAAAGTTAGTAGTACTGGTCAAATTATTTAAAACTGACTTGGAAATTATGTTCCTGTTTATAGTTGCACAATAAATTAGCATATTGTAAGTAAACTGATTATTTCATACCAAAGGTTAGAAAATGAAATGGCATATATAGAATAGGCTTCGATGAAAATAAATGATTGTTTAAAAGGGAGCTATTCAGTACATGACATCCATGAGCACCCTTTCGAGGAGTAAAGTTTCCCTTTCTGATCTTTGTAAAACACGGAGAAATGCAGTATTATACCTATTGTATTTTCAAAGATCTACCATAGAAAACATTTCATTTTTAAACTTCTCTTTTAGTAAAAAAACAAAGAAACCCGACCAAGTGTTCTTTCAGGGTTTGTTTTTTTTCTTCTTGTGTGTAGTACACATTCATGAATGTCTACTAGGCGCAAGGGAAATTGTTTAGCTGCACAATGTATTCTATAATAGGTTATCCAACAGAGCAAAATGGCAAATTGTTTCCAATCGGTGAGCTAAGAGTGAAACAAATGCAATAAGACTTGTTTTAATAACTAAACATTGCAGGTTTTAAATTTTTTTTAACAATGTTTGTAAACTTGCCCATAAAAGCTGGGTAATATTAAACAGCCAGTAAGGCACTTTGTCAGAGGGCGAAGTAGTAAAGGCTGGATGATTGGCAATTTGTTTAATAGGAAACATTCTATACTTAAAGAGAGCAAACTCTGAAGTGGGGCAGTCCTTTAACTGATTTACTGTCCAACAAGAGTGGGAAATGCTTTAACATTTTTAATTTCACTTTGCTGACCAATTTTCCCTGCAGAAGAAGTCTTTTAGTTGTAAATTTAAAAATATATTAGGAGCTATCAATTTAAATAATGTATCATTTTCAATCTAAGATTTAAAAGAATATTAACATATTCAGTAGTATTTTCAAAACATCCAAGCCACTCTTTAAAAATGAATTACAAAACAAATGATCTTAGTATAAAAATGTTTTATGTTATCAACAATTCCCTTGCGACTTCTGATGGCTTCACATATTACAGTATAAGCTTTGGTATAAAACATGCAAATGCAAGCCAACAAGGTCGTGAATACAGTGTTGCTAAATACAAAGCACTTATGAAATAAATGTTGCACAGACACAGCAGATAGAGAAAAGGTAACACACAGCTGTAGGACGACCACTTTGCTCTTCTACTGCTTCTTAGTTTGTGGATTTTCCACGTTGAAAATCTTCAGCAGAGGTTGACTCACGTAGTAAGGTCTTGCCGGAGAACCATCGTTTCTTTCTAAATCTTCCACTAGGAGGAAGAACGGTACAAATATCAAAGCAGAACTGTAAGAGAAGTAACATCGCCATCTGCTGTATACTTGCTTTACAGCAGTTCAAAATACTTATTTTTTGAAACAGCATAGTTTAGCATCAACGTTACTGTAAACATAGTTATGCGAAAACAATCAGCCCTTGTTATGTCAGTAAGATATTATTTAATTCTGTGCAACAGGTCAGATTCTGCAATATTGCATGTCTCTCAGTTGCATGATTGAGAAAATAACTTTCACCTTCATTATTTAAATATACTTTCTAAATTACTATATTTGTTTAAAATTGATTTTGTTTTGCCATCAACAATTTAGATAGTACAGCCTTGAAAAATAAATATTGTGAAATTTCAAATTTCAAGCCCATTGACTGCAAGTTTTGAGGAATACTGCCCTGTTTTGTTATTAGTTTGCTTTCTAAGAAAATGGCTTCCAAATATCTTCTCAAAAACAATGCTATTTTTAGTCTACATATTTGAATTACACAAACAAACAGTAAATGGAGAATCTTTTTCTGACTAGATATTAGCCCATAATATAAATTGGCAACTACTTTCATGTGTTGATTTATGTTTTAGTCAAGTGATTTTTCAACTTCTTTTTTTTTGAGACAGTTTTGCTCTGTCACCCAGGCTCAAATGCAGTGGTGTGATCATGGTTAACTGCAGCCTTGACCTCTTGGGCTCAAGCAACCCTTGCGTTTCAGCCTCCTGAGTAGCTGAGACTACAGGTGTGTGCCAGCACACTTGGCTAATTTTTATATTTTTAATAAAGATGGGGGTTCACCATGTTGCCTAGGCTAGTCTGGAACTCCTAGTCTCAAGCAATCTGTCCAGCTTGGGCTCCCAAAGTGCTGGGATTACAGGTGTGAGCCACCACATCTGGCCAATTTTTCAACTTTTATGTATATTGGAATCAGCTAGAGAACTTTATAATAATTCACATTGTGGCTCATATCAAATCACAATATATCAGAATCTCCTGGGCAGAGCACAGACATCTATAGTTATAACAAGTTCTCAGGTAGAGGTCACTATTCTACTAGTTCTTTGTTGTGGCCCTTGTCTTGTTGAATCATAAAATAATAATAATCTAGATAGATAAGTTGTCATTATTCTCTGCATTATGCTTCAAGGAGAATAAGAATGCAGAAGGCTGTTTGCCAAAATGTGAAGCCAGGAGACACTTCTGAATACAATAATCTCAAGAATGTAAGCAACAGCATTACATATTAAAAATCTTCCCTATTCATTGGCTTATTGCTATTAATTAATCTGCCATAGAGTCAATTTAAATCTAGGTTTCTACACTTATAGATAATAAGTATTTATATCAATCTATAACACAATAATACATTTCTGACTCTTCTTGGATATATGGGTGATATTCAGAGCAACATGTTACATCAACATGTTCCTTTCTGTCAATACATACATAATCCTTATACATAAGCTTAAGGTAAATGCCAAGAAGATACAAATTGATTCAATGCTCCTTTTGGGATGCAATTTTACACCATTAACTACATCATACACATTTGCACACAGGGGATGGCTAGACAAGGTATGTGTCTGATTCATGCTTTGTTCTGTCATTCAAAACTTAGGCATGACTACCAGAAACCTCTGGCCAGCAGGGGTGGCATATGGGCATAACCTTCCTCCTAAGCCCTGCAGGGCGAGTTCCTAACCTGCAGTATGCCTCACATAAAGGATGATGAGGGCCCACAATATATTTCCTTAGGGTAAAATCTGAAGTGTTTTACTTTTCTCTTTCCTTGCTGAAAGTTGAGACAAAATTAAGCCTTTTGTAGAACAAAAGCACACAATCTCTTTAATCTAGAAATACAGGTATGCTCATGAAAAGATATAATCACTCTTCTGAAACAAATTCATACTGGTTTTCTATATAGTGGAAATAGGAAATTTGGGTTAAAGACAAAAGGCATGAGTTATGTAGCAATTTCAGTTTGTTCAGAACATTTTCACCATGGACAGAGGTTCATGTTGGAAATGACACTCCAGAACTCAGATTGGACTTCAATATAAACATCATTCCAATAAAACAGAATGGGCTATGAAGGTTCCACAGTAATTTTTACCCAGTAATGCTCTCTGTAGAACCTATATAACATTAACATCTATGTTTGTTATGGACTTGACTCACTGAAATATACTTCCTAGGGAACCATTAATACAAGTTTAATCACAGTTTAGAGAGTTGTCCACCAGCTTGAACAGTATAAATATAACCATAGCACCATATTTACAAATTTAGTACCATATGCTGGTTAACTATAAATCAATATTTTATGGCTAATAAATTACACATTTATAGTGTTTTCAAAAATTGCCTGAATATCCTTTACAAATATACACTTATAAAAAGAAAGGCTATCAAAGTGCTGCAATGGAAACAGCACACTGAGTTATAAAAGTTATTAAAACACTCTTGGCTACAGATTTTAAAAAACGTTGGACATTAACATTTTGATCTTTAGTTGGGACCACAGTCTATAAAGTAGACAGCAGCTAATGTCATCAAATGCCTGACACCTCAGGTGGTACCAGGTGCTGACTTCTTAGAATTAAGCACAGAAATTTCACATTACTCAAAAGCAACATTTTCAAATTACAATCAACCTAATTTACACAACTTCTACTTAAACATGAGTGACATTGTTTGGAGCTTTTCTACTCTTTCTGTTTCTGGGGAATGAGTTGCTTCTTGATCAGAATTCCGTGCAGGTTAGGGGTGATGAAGTAGGGTTTTTCTGTAGATCCATCATTTCTTTCCAGATCTTCACCTGTATATGCAGTGGCCAAAGCAGGCAAAAGCAGCGGCAGCAGGACAGTTAAACACATTTTTACAAATTGAAGGGTCGAACAGAGAAAAATCAGAAAAATCATGTTAGTCAAATATAAGACAAATATTAGCACCATTTACTTGCTGATGCTGGGCAAAGCAAGAAGCCTCAACCTCTGCCAGGAAGCACTGAAACTTCATAGATCCCTCTCACTCCCAAAGAGATGTATTTTGATAGTTTAAAGGCTAAGGAGATATTCTACGTCCCTTCAAAAGTGTAATCTTTAAATCGTGTAAGTGTTCACTTCAGAAAGGTATAAATTGCCAAATCCTCAGGGATGGAGCTGTATAGAAAGTGTATTAATTCTGTGATAAATATTGAATAATAACAGAATTTCAGGAAGTGTATTAATTCCGTGATACATGTAGAATAATAACAAAGTTTCAAGGCACTTCTAATGGTAATCTATACTCTAATGTTATAGATGAAGACCCTGAAGCCCAGGATAATAAAATAACTGCTGAAATCAAAAGCTCCGAGGTAAATAAGATGAGATAGGGATCCAGCCTCTTGACATCTAGTCTTGCTTTTGTTCCACTTAACTATAAGGCATCCTGTCCCAAATTCTTGCAGTCTTCCTCAGGTTATATCTGAAAACAAATATCAATGTATTCTGACTCTTATCATATGTTAATTTACCTTTCTGCTTTGCTTAGGCTAATATTAAGTTGATGGCATGTTCACTGACCACTCACCTGCTGGGTAGTTGGGGGGAAGCATCAGAATTATGCTGAGAAACAAGGATACATTTGCATGAAATTAAGTCTCCCACAGATACATACAATTCACAGCAGATAGTAGCTATACTCTTGGGAATGGTTGTGTCATTTGTTTAGTAGATCTCTACATTAGACCTCACAGTGACCTTCCTCACATATGAAATGAAAAGCGAAGGAGGGAACATGATAGATGCTGAACAGTTTTGTCTTTTTGTCTTAATCCTAGCTTTGCTTTCTACAATTTCACTTCCTGTGGTTTTAGTTACCCAAGGTCCAAAAATATGAAATGCAAAATCCCAGAAATAAATAATTCATTAATTTTAAATTGTGTACTATTATGAGTAGCATAATGAGACCTCAAACTGTCAAGCTCTGGTCCACCCTGGCAGGGAATCCTCCCTTTATCCAGCATCACCTGAATGTCTACGGTGCCCTTCCTTTAGTCACTTAGTAGCCTTCTTAGTTATCTATTGCACGATCACAGTGCTTGTGTTCAAGTAACCCTTATTTTAGTTAATAATGGCCCCACAATACAAGAGTAGTGTTGCTGACAATGTGGATATACCAAAAGAAGCCATAAAGTGCTTCCTTTAAGTGAAAGGGTGAAAGTTCTCGAGTTAATAAGAAATAAATTTAGCTGACTTTGCTAAGATCTACCTAAAAATACATCTTTTTTTTTTTTTTTTTTTTTTTCTTTTCGAGGTGAAATCTCACTCTGTCACCTAGGCTGGAGTGCAGTGGTGCGATCTCTGCTTGCTGCAGTCTCTGCCTCCCAGGTTCAAGTGATTCTGTTGCCTCAGCCTCCCAAGTAGCTGGGATTACAGGTGCCTGTCACCACATCTGGCTAATTTGTGTATTATTTGTAGAGACAGACTTTCGCCATGTTAGCCAGGCTGGTCTCGAACTCTTGATCTCAAGTGATCTACCTGTCTTGGCCTCTCAAAGTGTTGGGATTATAGGTGTGAGCCACCATGCCCAACAGAACAAATCTTTTTTTTTTTTTTTTTTTTTTTTTTGAGACAGAGTCTTGCTTTGTTGCCAGGCGCCAGGCTGGAGTATAGTGGCACAACCTCAGCTCACTGCAACCTCCGCCTCCTGGGTTCAAGCAATTCTCCTGCCTCAGCCTCCCGAGTAGCTGAGACTACAGATACGTGCCACCATGCCCAGCTAACTGTTGTACTTTTTTAGTAGAGACAGGGTTTCACCATGTTGGCCAGGATGGTCTCAACTCTAGACCTCATGATCCACCCACCTCAGCGTCCCAAAGTGCTGGGATTACAGGCGTGAGCCACTGCGCCTGGCCAGAACAAATCCTCTGTATGTGAAATTGTGAAGAAGAAAAAAGAATTTTAAGTTAGTTTTGTTGTTGCATCTCAAACTGCAAATTTTATGGCCACAGTGTATGGTAAGTGCTTAGTTAGGATGGAAAAGGCATTACATTTGTGGATGAAGGAAGTGCACGGAAACTGTTGCAATTGACAGCAATTTAGTTCTTTGTAAATTCTAGATATCAGCCCTTTGTCAGATGGGTAAACTGCAAAAGTCTTTTCCCAATCTTTTGGTTGCCAATTCACTCTAATGTCTGTTTCTTTAGCTGTGCAGAAGCTGTGGAGTTTGATTAGGTTCCATACAATTGGGTTAGGTACTATTAGAGAATGCAGGCCTCTCCTGCCCATGATAAGGAGGGATTACTGTTAAATATCACATCTCTATCTTGTTTTATTTATTTATTTATTTATTTATTTATTTATTTATTGCATTTTAGGTTTTGGGGTACATGTGAAGAACATGCAAGATTGTCACATAGGTACATACATGGCAGTGTGATTTGCTGCCTTCCTCCATCACCTATATCTGGCATTTCTCCCCATGATATCCCCCCCAACTCCCTACCCTCCACTGTCCCTCCCCTATTTCCCTCCAACAGACCCCAGTGTGTAGTGCTCCCCTCCCTGTGTCCACATGTTCTCATTGTTCAACACCCGCCTATGAGTGAGAACATGCGGCGTTTGATTTTCCGCTCTTGTGTCAGTTTGCTGAAAATGATGGTTTCCAGGTTCATCCATGTCCCTACAAAGGCTATGAACTCATCATTTTTGATGGCTGCATAACATTCCATGGCATATATGTGCTACATTTTTCCTATCCAGTCTATCATTGATGGGCATTTGGGTTGGTTCCAGGTCAATGCTATTGTAAACAGTGCTGCAATGAACATTCGTGTGCATGTGTCCTTAAAGTAGAATGATTTATAATCCTTTGGATATATACCCAGTAATGGGATTGCTGGGTCAAATGGAATTTCTATTTCTAGGTCCTTGAGGAATCGCCACACTGTCTTCCACAATGGTTGAATTAATTTACACTCCCACCAACAGTGTAAAAGTGTTCCTATTTCTCCACATCCTCTCCAGCATCTGTTGCCTCCAGATTGTTTAATGATCGCCATTCTAACTGGTGTGAGATGGTATCTCAAAGTAGTTTTGATTTGCATTTCTCTAATGACCAGTGATGATGAGCATTTTTTCATATGTTTGTTGGCCTCATGTATGTCTTCTTTTGTAACGTGTCTGTTCATATCCTTTGCCAACTTTTGAATGGGCTCGTTTTTTTCTTGTAAATCTGTTTTAGTTCTTTGTAGATTCTGGATATCAGCCCTTTGTCAGATGGGTAAACTGCAAAAATTTTTTCCCATTCTGTTGGTTGCCAATTCACTCTAATGACTGTTTCTTTTGCCGTGCAGAAGCTGTGGAGTTTGATTAGGTCCCATGTGTCTATTTTAGCTTTTGCTGCCAATGCTTTTGGTGTTTTGGTCATGAAGTCCTTGCCTATGCCTATGTCCTGGATGGTTTTGCCTAGATTTTCTTCTAGGGTTTTTATGGTGTTAGGTCTTATGTTTAAGTCTTTAATCCATCTGGAGTTAATTTTAGTGTAAAGTGTCAGGAAGGGGTCCAGTTTCTGCCTTCTGCATATGGCTAGCCAGTTTTCCCAACACCATTTATTAAACAGGGAATCCTTTTCCCATTGCTTATTTTTGTCAGGTTTGTCAAAGATCAGATGGTTGTAGATATGTTGTGTTGCCTCTGAGGTCTCTGTTCTGTTCCATTGGTCTATATTTCTGTTTTGGTACCAGTACAATCCTGTATTGATTACTGTAGACTTGTAGTATAGTTTGAAGTCCGGTAGTGTGATGCCTCCAGCTTTGTTCTTTTTGCTTAGAATTGACTTTGTTATGCGGGCTCTCTTTTGGTTCCATATGAAGTTTAAGGTGTTTTTTTCCAGTTCTTTGAAGAAGGTCATTAGTAGCTTGATGGGGATAGTGTTGAATTTGTAAATTACTTTGGGCAGTATGGCCATTTTCACAATATTGATTCTTTCTAACCATGAACATGGAATGTTTCTCCATCTGTTTGTATCCTCTCTTATTTCGTTGAGCAGTGGTTTGTAGTTTTCCTTGAGGAGGTCCTTTACGTTCCTTGTTAGTTGTATTCCTAGGTATTTTATTCTCTTTGTAGCAATAGTGAATGGCAGTTCATTCTTGACTTGGCTCTCTGTTTGTCTGTTATTGGTGTATAGGAATGTTTGTGATTTTTGCACATTGATTTCGTATGCTGAGACTTTGCTGAAGTTGCTTATCAGTTTCAGGAGATTTTGGGCTGAGACAATTGTTTCTTCTAGATATACAATCATGTAATCTGCAAATAGAGACAATTTGACTTCCTCCTTTCCTATTCAAATACCCTTTATTTCTTTTTCTTGCCTGATTGCTCTGGCTAGAACTTCCAGTACTATATTGAATAGGAGTGGTGAGAGAGGGCATCCTTGTCTAGTGCCAGATTTCAAAGGGAGTGCTTCCAGTTTTTGTCCATTCAGTATGATATTGGCTGTTGGTTTGTCATAAATAGCTTTTATTATTTTGAGATATGTTCCATCAATACCTAGTTTATTGAGGGTTTTTAGCATAAAGGGCTGTTGAATTTTGTCCAAGGCCTTCTCTGCACGAATTGAGATAATCATGTGGTTTTTGTCTTTGGTTCTGTTTATTTGGTGGATTGCGTTTATGGACTTGCATATGTTGAACCAACCTTGCATCCCTGGGATGAAGCATATTTGGTCATGGTGGATAAGCTTTTTGATGTGCTGTTGCAATCGGCTTGCCCGTATTTTATTGAAGATTTTTGCATCTATGTTCATCATGGATATTGGCCTGACGTTTTCTTTTCCTGTTGAGTCTCTGCCAGGTTTTGGTATCAGGATGATGTTTGTCTCATAAAATGATTTGGGAAGGATTCCCTCTTTTTGGATTATCTGGAATAGTTTCAGAAGGAATGGTACCAACTCCTATTTGTATGTCTGGTAGAATTCATCTGTGAACCCATCTGGAACTGGGCTTTTTTGGGTGGTAGGCTCTTAATTGCTGCCTCAACTTCAGACCTTGTTATTGGTCTATTCAGGGTTTCAACTTCTTCTTGGTTTAGGCTTGGGAGGAGGCAATTGTCCAGGAATTTATCCATTTCTTCCAGGTTTACTGGTTTATGTGCATAGAGTTGTTTGTAATAATCTCTGATGATGGTTTGAATTTCTGTGGAATCTGTGGTGATATCCCCTTTATTGTTTTTTATTGCATCTATTTGGTTATTCTGTTTTCTTTTTTATTAATCTGGCTAGTGGTCTGTCTATTTTGTTGATCTTTTAAAAAAATCAGCTCCTGGATTTATTGATTTTTTGAAGGGCTTTTGTGTCTCTATCTCCTTCAGTTCTGCTCTGATCTTAGTTATTGCTTGTCTTCTGCTAGGTTTGAGTTTTTTTGATCTTGCTCCTCAGCTCTTTCAATTTTCATGAAAGGGTGTCAATTTTCAATCTCTCCTTTCTTCTCATGTGGGCTCTTATTGCTATATATTTTCCTCTAGAGACTGCTTTAAATTTGTCCCAGAGATTCTGGTATGTTGTGTCTTCGTTCTTGTTGGTTGCAAAGAACATCTTTATTTCTGCCTTTATTTCATTATTTATCCAGTCAACATTCAAGAGCAAGTTGTTCAGTTTCCAAGAGGCTGTGTGGTTCTGAGTCAGTTTCTCAATTCTGAGTTCTAACTTGAGTGCACTGTGGTATGAGAAACTGTTTGTTATGATTTCCATTCTTTTGCATTTACTGAGGAGTGATTTGCTTTCAATTATGCAGTCAATTTTAGAGTAGGTGTAATGTGGTGCTGAGAAGAATGTATATTTTGTGGATTTGGAGTGAAGAGTCCTGTAAATGTCTATTAGGTTTGCTTGTTCCAGGTCTGAGTTCAAGTCCTGGATATCCTTGTTGATTTTCTGTCTGGTTGATCTGTCTAATATTGACAATGGGGTGTTAAAGTCTCCCACTATTATCGTGTGGGAGTCTAAGACTCTTTGTAAGTCATTAAGAACTTGCCTTATGTATCTGGGTGCTCCTGTATTGGGTGCATATATATTTAAGATGGTGAGCTCTTCTTGTTGCATTGATCCTTTTACCATCATGTAATGTCCTTCTTTGTCTCTTTTGATCTTTGTTGCTTTAAAATCTATTTTATCATAGATGAGAATTGCAACTCCTAGTTTTTTTTTGCTCTCAATTTGCTTGGTAAATTTTCCTCCATCCCTTTATTTTGAGCCTAGGTGTATCCTTGCATGTGAGATTGGATTGCTAGATACAGCACACTGATGGGTTTTGGCTTTTTATTCAATTTGCCAGTCTGTGTTTTCTGATTGGGGCATTTAATCCATTTACATTTAGGGTTCATATTGTTATGTGTGAATTTGATACTGCCATTTTGATGCTAGCTGGCTGTTTTGCCCATTAGTTGATGCAGATTCTTCATTGTGTTCATGCTCTTCACCATTTGATTTATTTTTGGAGTGGCTGGTACTGGTTGTTTCTTTCTATGTGTAGAGCCTCTTTCAGGAGCTCTTGTAAAGCAGGCCTGGTGGTGATGAAATCTCTGAGTACTTGCTTGTTCACCAAGGATTTTATTTTTCCTTCACTTATGAAGCTTAGTTTGGCAGGATATGAGATTCTGGGTTGAAAGTTCTTTTCTTTTCTTTTCTTTTTTCTATTTTTTTAAATTGCATTTTAGGTTTGGGGGTACATGTGAAGAACATGCAAGATTGTTGCATAGGTATACACATGGCAGTGTGGTTTGCTGCCTTCCTTCCCCTCACCTCTATCTGTCATTTCTCCCCATGCTATCTCTTCCCACATCCCCACACCTCATCTCTCCCTCATTTCCCCCCAACGGACCCCAGTGTGTAGTGCTCCCCTCCCTGTGTCCATGTGTTCTCATTTTTCAACACCAGCCTATGAGTGAGAATATGCAGTGTTTGATTTTCCACTCTTGTGTCAGTTTGCTGAGAATGATCGTTTCCAGGTTCATCCATGTCCCTTTAAAGGACACGAACTCATCGTTTTTGATGGCTGCATAATATTCCATGGTGTATATGTACCACATTTTCCCTATCCAGTCTATCATCAATGGGCATTTGGGTTGGTTCCAGGTCTTTGCTATTGTAAACAGTGCTGCAAAGAACATTCGTGTGCATGTGTCCTTATGGTAGAATGATTTATAATCCTTTGGTTATATACCCAGTAATGGGATTGCTGAGTCAAATGGGATTTCTATTTTTAGGACAATGAGGAATCGCAACACTGTCTTCCACAATGGTTGAATTAATTTACACTCCCACCAACAGTGTAAAAGTGTTCCTATTTCTCCATATCCTCTCCAGCATCTGTTGTCTCCAGATTTTTTAATGATCTCCATTCTAACTGGCGTGAGATGGTATCTCAATGTGGTTTTGATTTGCATTTCTCTAATGACCAGTGATGATGAGCATTTTTTCATATGTTTGTTGGCCTCATGTATGTCTTCTTTTGTAACGTGTCTGTTCATATCTTTCGCCCACTTTTGAATTGGCTTTTTTTTTTTTCTTGTAGATCTGATGTAGTTCTTTGTAAATTCTAGATATCAGCCCCTTGTCAGATGGGTAGATTGCAAAATTTTTTTCCCATTCTGTTGGTTGCCAATTCACTCTACTGACTGTTTCTTTTGCTGTGCAGAAGCTGTGGAGTTTGATTAGGTCCCATTTGTCTATTTTGGCTTTTGTTGCCATTGCTTTTGGCGTTTTGGTCATGAAGTCCTTGCCTACGCCTATGTTCTGAATGGTTTTGCCTAGATTTTCTTCTAGGGTTTTTATGGCGTTAGGTCTGATGTTTAAGTCTTTAATCCATCTGGAGTTAATTTTGGTGTAAGGTGTCAGGAAGGGGTCCTGTTTCTGCTTTCTGCACATGGCTAGCCAGTTTTCCCAACACCATTTATTAAACAGGGAATCCTTTTCCCATTGCTTGTTTTTGTCAGGTTTGTCGAAGATCAGATGGTTGTAGATATGTTGTATTTCCTCTGAGGCCTCCGTTCTGTTCCATTGGTCTATAGCTGTGTTTTGGTACCAGTACCAAGCTGTTTTGATTACTGTAGCCTTGTAGTATAGTTTGAAGTCCGGTAGTGTGATGCCTTCTGCTTTGTTCTTTTTGCTTAGAATTGACTTTGCTATGCAGGCTCTCTTTTGGTTCCATATAAAGTTTAAGGTGTTTTTTTCCAGTTCTGTGAAGAAGGTCATTGGTAGCTGGATGGGAATAGCGTTGAATTTGTAAATTACTTTGGGCAGTATAGCCATTTTCACGATGTTGATTCTTCCTAAACATGAACATGGAATGTTTCTCCATCTGTTTGTGTCCTCTCTTATTTCGTTGAGCAGTGGCTTGTAGTTCTCCTTGAAGAGTTCCTTTACGTTCCTTGTTAGTTGTATTCCTAGGTATTTTATTCTCTTTGTAGCAATTGTGAATGGCAGTTCGTTCTTGATTTGGCTCTCTTTAAATCTGTTACTGGTGTATAGGAATGCTGGTGATTTTTGCATGTTGATTTTGTATCCTGAGACTTTGCTGAAGTTGTTTATCAGTTTCAGGAGATTTTGGGCTGAAACGATGGGGTCTACTAGATATACAATCATGTCATCTGCAAATAGAGATAATTTGATTTCCTCCTTTCCTATTTGAATACCCTTTATTTCTTTTTCTTGCCTGATTGCTCTGGCTAGAACTTCCAGTACTATATTGAATAGGAGTGGTGAGAGAGGGCATCCTTGTCTAGTGCCAGATTTCAAAGGGAGTGCTTCCAGTTTTTGCCCATTCAGTATGATATTGGCTGTTGGTTTGTCATAAATAGCTTTTATTATTTTGAGATATGTTCTGTCAATACCTAGTTTATTGAGGGTTTTTAGCATAAAGGGCTGTTGAATTTTGTCAAAGGCCTTCTCTGCATCAATTGAGATAATCATGTGGTTTTTGTCTTTGGTTCTGTTTATGTGGTGAATTACGTTTATGGACTTCCGTATGTTGAACCAGCCTTGCATCCCTGGGATGAATCCTACTTGATCATGGTGGATAAGCTTTTTGATATGCTGTTGCAATCAGCTTGCCCGTATTTTATTGAAGATTTTTGCATCTATGTTCATCATGGATATTGGCCTGAAATTTTCTTTTCTTGTTGAGTCTCTGCCAGGTTTTGGTATCAGGATGATGTTTGTCTCAAAATGATTTGGGAAGGATTCCCTCTTTTTGGATTGTCAGGAATAGTTTCAGTAGGAATGGTACCAGCTCCTCTTTGTATGTGTGGTAGCATTCTGCTGTTAACCCATCTGGACCTGGGCTTTTTTTGGGTGGTAGGCTTTTAATTGCTGCCTCGACTTCAGACCTTGTTATTGGTCTATTCAGGGTTTCGACTTCTTCCTGGTTTAGGCTTGGGAGGATGCAGGTGTCCAGGAAGTTATCCATTTCCTCCAGGTTTACTAGTTTATGTGCATAGAGTTGTTTGTAATAATCTCTGATGATGGTTTGGATTTCTGTGGAATCTGTGGTGATATCCCCTTTATCGTTTTTTATTGCATCTATTTGGTTATTCTCTCTTTTCTTTTTTATTAATCTGTCTAGTGGTCTATTTTGTTGATCTGTTCGTAAAACCAGCTCCTGGATTTATTGATTTTTTGAAGAGTTTTTAGTGTCTATTTCCTTCAGTTCTGCTCCTATCTTAGTTATTGCTTGTCTTCTGCTAGGTTTTGAGTTTTTTTGATCTTGCTCCTCTAGCTCTTTCAATTTTCATGATATGGTGTCAATTTTAGATCTCTCTTTTCTTCTCATGTGGGCACTCATTGCTATATATTTTCCTCTAGAGACTGCTTTAAATGTGTCCCAGAGATTCTGGTATGTTGTGTCTTTATTCTCATTGGTTTCAAACAACATCTTTATTTCTGCCTTCATTTCATTATTTATCCAGTCAACATTCAAGAGCAAGTTGCTCAGTTTCCATGAAGCTGTGCAGTTCTGAGTTAGTTTCTGCATTCTGAGTTCTAATTCAATTGCACTGTGGTCTGAGAGACTGTTTGTTATGATTTCCATTCTTTTGTATTTGCTGACGAATGATTTATTGCCAATTGCATGGTTAACTTTAGAGTAGGTGTGATGTGGTGCTGAGAAGAATGTATATTCTGTGGATTTGGAGTGGAGAGTTCTGTAAATGTCTATTAGGTTTGCTTGTTCCAGGTCTGAGTTCAAGTCCTGGATATCCTTGTTGATTTTGTGTCTGGTCGATCTGTGTAATATTGACAATGGGGTGTTAAAGTCTCCCACTATTATTGTGTGGGAGTCTAAGACTCTTTGTAAGTCATTAAGCACTTGCCTTATGTATCTGGGTGCTCCTGTATTGGGTGTGTATATATTTAGTATCATTAGCTCTTCTTGTTGCAGTGATCCTTTTACTATTATTTAATGTCCTTCTTTGTCTCCTTTGATCTTTGTTGCTTTAAAGTCTATTTTATCATAGATGAGAATTGCAACTCCTGCTTTTTTTTTGCTCTCCATTTGCTTGGTAGATCTTCCTCCATCCCTTTATTTTGAGCCTTTGTGTATCCTTGCATGTAAGATGGGTTTCCCGGATACAGCACACTGATGGGTTTTGGCTTTTTATCCAATTTGCCTGTCTGCATCTTTTGATTGGGGAATTTAGTCCATTTACATTTAGGGATAGTATTGTTATATGTGAATTTGACACTGTCATTTTGATGCTACCTGGCTGTCTTGTTGGTTAGTTGATGCAGATTCTTGATTGTGTTGATGCTCTTTTACCATTTGGTATGTTTTTGGAGTGGCTGGTACTGGTTGTTCCTTTATATGTGTAGAGCCTCTTTCAGGAGTTCTTGTAGAGCAGGTTTTGTGGTGACGAAATCTCTGAGTACTTGCTTGTTCGCAAAGGATTTTATTTTGCCTTCACTTATGAAGCTTAGTTTGGCTGGATAGGAGATTCTGGGTTGAAAGTTCTTTTCTTTAAGAATGTTGAATATTGGCCACCAATCTCTACTGGCTTGTAGGGTTTCTGCTGAGAGATCTGCTGTGAGTCTAATGGGCTTCCCTTTGTGGGTAACCCGACCTTTCTCTCTGGTTGCCCTTAGCATTTTCTCTTTCATTTCAACCCTGGTGAATCTGACGATTATGTGCCTTGGGGTTGCTATTCTTGAGGAATATCTTTGTGGTGTTCTCTGTATTTCCTGTATTTGAATATTGGCCTGCCTTGCTGGGTTGGGGAAGTTTTCCTGGATAATATCCTGAAGAGTATTTTCCAGCTTAGATTCATTCTCTTCCTCACATTCAGGTACACCGATCAAACATAGATTAGGTCTTTTCACATAGTCCCACATTTCTTGAAGATTTTGTTCATTCCTTTTTCCACTTTTTTCTCTGTTCTTGCCTTCTCTTTTTATTTCATTGAGTTGATCTTCAACCTCTGATATCCTTTCTTCTGCTTGGTCAATTCGGCTGTTGAAACTTGTGCATGCTTCACATAGTTCTCCTGTTGTGTTTTTCAGCTCCATCAATTCACTTATATTCCTCTCTATGTTGTCCATTCTTGTTAGCATTTTGTCCAATCTTTTTTCAAGGTTCCTAGTTTCTTTGCATTGGGTTAGAACATGTTCTTTTAGCTCACTGTAGTTTCTTACTACCCACCTTCTGAAGTCTGATTCTGTCATTTCATCACACTCCTTCCCCATCCAGTCTTGTTCCCTTGCTGGTGCGGAGTTGTGATCCCTTTTAGGAGGAGAGGTGTTCTGGTTTTGGGAGTTTTCATCCTTTTTGTGCTGGTTTCTTCCCATTTTTGTGGGTTTATCCACCTGTTGTCTCTGTAGTTACTGTCTTTCAGATTGGGTCTCTGAGTGAGCTTCTAGTTCATGGATGCTGAAGTTACTTCTTTTTTTTTTTTTTTTTTTTTAAGCTTTCCTTCTAACAGTCTGGCCCCTCTGCTGTAGGACTGCTGAGGTCCTCTCCAGGCCCTGCTTGCCTGGGGATCACCTGCAGCAGCTGCAGAACAGTAAGGGTTGCTACCAGTTTCCTCTTCTGCTATGTTTGTCCCAGAAGGATGCTCGCCAAATGTCAGTCAGTTCTCTCCTTTATGAGGTGACTCTTTGGATCTATGGGGGTCAGGGAGCTACTTGAGGAGACAGTCTAATTTTATTGGGGCTTAAGTCCTGAACTGTGAGCTCCGTTGTTCATTCAGAGCTGCTGGGCAGGTACATTTAGGTCTGCTGCAGCTGAACTCATAAACCGCTTTTTGTTCCCAGGTGATCTGTCCTGGGGAGTTAGGGCTTTATGAGTTTTCATTGTGCTGCTGCCCCTTTTATTTTTTCTTTCAGTTCTGTCCTGCCCAGCTAACAGCCCACCTATTCACTGTCTGCCTGCAGAGGCTTTGCTGAGCTGCTGTGGGCTCCACCCAGCTGCCCTGTGATCTTCACTGCAGTCCTGTTTATATGGGCGTAGTTAGAACTGCCTTGGCAACGGTGGCCCCACCTCTGTTATGGTGGACTCTCTCTGTTGTGGCAGGTTGCCTCGGCAATGGCGGGTTGCCTCAGCAACGGCGGCCTGCCTCTGTAGTGGTGGAGAATCTCAGTAATGGTGGACGCCCCTCCCCAACAGAGCTGGACAGTCCTGGGTTCAGCTGTGCGTGCTGTGAAACGCTCAACCCAGAGCGTTTTCAATTACTGTTTTTGTTTTCGTTGTTGTTGGGGGTTGAGGGGTGGGACCAACCGAGCCTGACCACCTGGCTCCCTGACTCAGTCTTTTTTATTTTATTTTTTAAGTTGAACGAACCAGCGTTCCAGTCACTTGTTGAAAAGGCGCCGGGATCTCCCATGTTGCAACTCACTGAGTCGGCTCAAACAGTGGCGCCAAGGCCCCTGGCGGATTTTTTGCCTAGGAATCTCCTGGCCTGGCATGCTATTTCAGATGAATGGGCAACTCTGCCATGTCAGGGCTCCAATCGCCAGCTAAGAGGGCTCCCAGACTAGTGGCTTTTGTACAGAGAACCACCACAACAGGGCATGGTCAAAGCAGCCACACGGGCCAAATCAGCCCCGCAGGGGCCAAAACAGCTGCACTGGCTGAAACAGCAGTGCTGGCGACACCTCTGCCTGGGTATCTCCTGGTCTGTGGGCAATAAAAATTCGTCCAGAAATGCGGCGTCCACTCACCCTCTGCACTTTCACTGGGAGCTGAAGTCCTGAGCTGTTCTTAGCCGGCCATCTTCCCAGCATCCCCCGAAAGTTCTTTTCTTAAAGGATGTTGAATATTGGCTCCCACTCTCTTCTGGCTTGTAGGGTTTCTGCTGAGCGATCTGCTGTGAGTCTGATGGGCTTCCCTTTGTGGGTAACCAGACCTTTCTCTCTGGCTGCCCTTAGCATTTTCTCCTTCATTTCAACCCTGGTGAATCTGAAGA
The DNA here is from genome assembly GCF_048565385.1 of Saimiri boliviensis. NCBI lineage: Eukaryota > Metazoa > Chordata > Mammalia > Primates > Cebidae > Saimiri > Saimiri boliviensis. Next base: position 73,133,075 of record NC_133459.1, read on the forward strand.
TTATGTGCTTTGGGGTTGCTCTTCTTGAGGAATATCTTTGTGGTGTTCTCTGTATTTCCTGGACTTGATTATTGGCCTGCCTTGCTAGGTTGGGGAAGTTTTCCTGGATAATATCCTGAAGAATGTTTTCCAGCTTGGATTCATTCTCTTCATCACATTCAGGTACACCTATCAAACATAGATTAGGTCTTTTCACATAGTTCCACATTTCTTGGAGACTTTGTTCATTCCTTTTTACCTTTTTTTTCTCTAATCTTGCCTTCTCATTTTATTTCATTGAGTTGATCTTCAACCTCTGATATCCTTTCTTCTGCTTGGTCAATTCGGCTGCTGAAACTTGTGCATGCTTCACGAAGTTCTCGTGTTGTGTTTTTCAGCTCCATCAATTCACTCATATTCCTCTCTATGTTGTCCATTCTCATTAGCATTTCATCAGGTCTTCTTTCAATGTTCTTAGTTTCTTTGCATTGGATTAGAACATGTTCTTTTAGCTCACAGAAATTTCTTATTACCCACCTTCTGAAGCCTGATTCTGTCATTTCATCACACTCATTCTCCATCCAGCCTTGTTCCCTTGCTGGTGAGGAGTTGTGATCCGTTATAGGAGAAGAGGGGTTCTGGTTTCAGGTGTTTTCATCCTTTTTGCGCTGGTTTCTTTCCATCTTTGTGGATTTACCCACTTGCCGTCTTTGTAGTTGCTGACTCTCAGATTGGGTCTCTGAGTGGATGTCCAGTTTGTCAATGATGAAGTTATTTCTGTTTCTTAGCTTTCCTTCTAGCAGCCTGGCCCCTCTGCTGTAGGGCTGCTGAGGTCCGCTCCAGGCCCTGCTTGCCTGGGGATCACGTTTTATGGCAGCCAAGATAATAGGTATAAATATATACCAGGCTGGTCTTGAACTCCTGACCTCATGATCCACCCACCTCAGCCTCCCAAAGTGCTGGGATTACAGGTGTGAGCCACCGTGCCTGGCATATATGTATATATGTATATAGGTGTGTGTGTGTGTATGTATATATATATATATATATATATATATATATATATATATATATGTGTGTGTGTGTGTGTGTGTGTGTGTGTGTGTGTGTGTGTGTGTATTTCTACACAATCAGAATTTGGCTCAGAGCATCACTTAAGAAGAATATTTTACAAAGTATGATGTTGCCCAAAGTAACTGCTGGGACAGGAAGAGAAATACAATATAAGGTTCCTTGTTCTTTGTTATTGCAGACTAAAGTCTCTGAAAGGAGATGATTCATGTCAACATGAATCATCTAGATGTTTCCTGAGACACATTTTGAGAAGGATTTTCAGCCACAAGAATGGGTAAGATCACACAGTGATCTCCAGATATTGCTCTCATTATTAGTGTTAGAGATGAGAGGAGAAATCTTTGAGCATTCCAGAGCCCTGACTCCACCATGTTTTAGCACTTGACCTTACTCTTGTGCTCCTTCTTTCATCCCATACCTGAACTGGAGTTTGTTCATTTGATATTTTCTAGCTAGATGGCTTTTCTGAAACCACTGAAGCACTAAGAATATATTAAACATTTCAATTCCATTTGCAACCAGAGGAATAACTAACTAGTACTAAAGTTCTCCTGAATTCTTTGGTTTTTGAGAATTGATTTTAACATGGTCAGAAACAAACAAACAAACAAATAAAAAACAAGGACAAACTACTTTCTAGGAGGTTTCTTTGAAACCTCCCTAAAGTTATCTCCCTAAAGTTATCTTCTCTCTTGATCCCAGTGTGAAGTTGGTGCTGTGCATTACTCTAAAATGCAAACTATAAGTTTTGTACGAGAAGATTGCTCAGTAATGCCCTGTCAGAAAATAAGTGTTCTCTGTTTCTCTTAAGGGCAATATGCTAGAGAAATAATCTCTCAAGATATGTAGTTGTGCAGCTAACAAGTTATGCTCTTTTACTTGCTGACTCTACTTTCTGCTGGTTTGCCAAAGAAATGGCATTGAAGGTGAGAGCCAGATCAAGCTTCTGATAGGTACTAGGTTCTCCAGGACTTTTCAGGTAGGTGAGGTACTAATATAAAAAATAAATCATTTTTTCCCCTAAGAGTCAGGATCTTGCTCTGTTATTCAGGCTGGAGTACCATGGCACAATCATAGCTCACTACAGCCTTAAACTCCTGGGCTCAAGTGATCCTCCACCTCAGCCTCCTGGGTAGCTAAGACTACAGGTGCATGCTACCATGCCTGGCAAATTTATTTATTTATTTTATAGAGATAGGGTCTCACTATGTTGCCAAGGCTTTCCTCAAGCTGGGCTTCAAGCAATTCTTGCTGTCTTGGCCTCTCAAAGCACTGGGATTACAGGTATGAGCCACAGTGCCTAACCAAAAAGGAAAACCCTATTTTTGTATGGGAGTTGCAGAGGTAACTATAGGAGCATCGTGCATAAATCAGTGATGGAAGCTCTAAAGAAATATTTTAACTCTACCTATCAAAATTATTCCAACTATTTCCTAAAAGTACTCCTCTCTAAATCCTATCCATTTGTCATTGTGATGCACAGTGTAAATTGGCCCTATATGTCCTTGAAACCACCTTGCCATCTTGGCTTTATCAGAATCTATAAATACTCTCCCCAAAGAATTCCACATATCTAGTTCCCAGAGCCTAGTTATGTCTTCAGTTCTGTTAACAAAGCACGGCAGAAGCCAATTATTATTATTGACTTAAAAAATCAAGAAATGAACAAAATAATTTTATGCTAACACCATGCCATGAAGCCTGGGGTTATTTCAGTAGTTGACTCTTCTGTGCTTTGCAAACTCCATTCTCTTCGCTGGTAAGATTTCTTTTTTAATTTTATATTTTTCCTCAAGTTTTGTTGAGGCATAATATTTTCCTCCAACTTTACTGAGGTATAATTAACAACTGTAAATATTTAAGGTGTATAATGTTTTGATATATGCATATACTGTAAAATGATTGCCACAGCCATGCTAATGAACATGTCCATAACCTCCCATGGTTCTCTTTTTTTGTGTGTGGTGAGACCACTTAAGATCTCAGAAAATTTCAAGTTAACAGTACAGTATGATTAACTCTAGTCACCATGCTGTACTTGAGAGTGCCATGATTTATTCATCCTGCATAACTGAAAGTTTGTACCCTTTGACCAACATTGCTCCATTTTACTGACCCCTCCATCTCTGGTCATCACCCTTCTACTCTGTGTCTATGAGTCTGACTTGTTTAGATTCCACATGTAAGTATCTGTCTTTCTGTGTCAGACTTATTTCTCAGGTATTAAGGTTTAAAGAGCATCTACTAAGAAATATCTCTTTCCAGATAAATATGTTTTGTGGTTGCAGCCAGGTGACAGCAGATCCCCAAGCCAGCTAAGGACATGGGCCTTCACCATCTCACCTTTTAGTTATCTACTGAAAGGGGAAAACACACATACTGAATACTCACAGAAGCAGATGAAAATTGTTTCAACACACATTGCATAGACGCTGAAGAACCCATGTGCAATCAGGTAAGACCCAAAAATGACCGTCTGTAAATGGTAAAGAAGAAAACCAACATGTCATATACTTCATCCAGAAGAAGAATAATGCAGCTGTAAATGAAAGTCATGATGAGAAAGTTTTGAAGTACTCTGTATTGGAAAAGATTTCAATATCGAGACCAAAAAGTTCAGTGATAATTCTTTTGCATGCTTTGTTCTGAGACTTAAACAGTTTTATTACATTACCTGCCTTTTTTTTTTCCTTTTGGTAGTATCTTCTTTCTTTCTTTCTTTCTTTTTTTGTTAAAAAAACAGAAGTGTATTTCTCCCTAGGGTAACAGTTTATAATAGGTGTTCTAGATAATAGAACAACCCTTCTCAACACAGTGATCCAGAGACTCTGGACATATGCCCAGCTCTTTAGAAGAAAGAGAGAACAGATTTCATTATCAAGCAAAGAAATTTTGCCAATGATATTTTAGGTCTCTTCAATCAGTTGATGCCAGCGTTTTTTATTTCTGGAATATTTTTTTTAAATTTTTAAAAAAATTTATTTATTTTACTTTAGGTGCATACTATATCTGGCATTTCTCCCCATGTTATATCTCCCCACCCACCACTGTCTCTCCCCTACCTCTGCCAACTGTCCCCAGTGTGTGATGCTCCTCTCCCTGAGTCCACATGTTCTCGTTGTTCAACACCCACATATGAGTGAGAATATACAGTGTTTGGTTTTCAGTTCCTGTGTCAGTTTGCTGAGAATGATGGTTTCCAGATTCACCCAAGTCCCTACAAAGGACACAAACTCATTGTTTTTTTATGGCTGCGTAGTATTCCATGCTGTATATATACCACATTTTCTTTGTCCAGTCTATCATTGATGGGCATTTGGGTTGGTTCCAGGTCTTTGCTATTGTAAACAGTGCTGCAATGAACATATGTGTGCATGTGTCTTTATAGTAGAACGATTTGTAATTCTTTGGGTATATACCCAGTAGTGGGATTTCTGGGTCAAATGAAATTTCTATTTCTAGATCCTTGAGCAATCACCACACTGTCTTCCACAACGGTTGAACGATTTTATACTTCCAACTGTGTAAGAGTGTTCTATTTCTCCATATCCTCTCCAGCATCTGTTGTCTCCAGATTTTTTAATGATCTCCATTCTAACTGGCGTGAGATGATATCTCAGTGTGGTTTTCATTTGCATTTCTCTAATGACCAGTGATGAGGAGCATTTTTTCATACGTTTGTTGCCCTCATATATGTCTTCTTTTGAAAAGTGTCTGTTCATATCCTTCATAAAACATAAATTTTGTTTGTTTTTTTCTAGTATATCTGTTTCAGTTATACTAGACATAATTTTGAATGGGGTTGTTTGTTTTTTACTAGTATATCTGTTTCAGTTCTTTGTAGATTCTGGATATTAGCCCTTTGTCAGATCGGTAGATTGCAAAAATTTTTTCCCATTCTGTTGGTTGCTGATTCACTCTAATGATGGTTTCTTTTGCTGTACAGAAGCTTTGGAGTTTAATTAGATCCCATTTGTCTATCCTGGCTTTTATCGTCATTGCTTTTGGTGTTTTAGTCATGAAGTCCTTGCCTATGCCTATGTCCTGGATGGTTTTGCCTACATTTTCTTCTAGTGTTTTTATGGTGTTAGGTTTTATGTTTAAATCTTTAATCCATCTGGAGTTAATTTTAGTGTAAGGTGAGAGGTAGGGGTCCAGTTTCTGCTTTCTGCACATTGCTAGCCAATTTTCCCAACACCATTTATTAAACATGGAGTCTTTTCCCCATTGCTTGTTTTTGTCAGGTTTGTCAAAGATCAGATGGTTATAGATGCGTAGTGTGCATGGTGTTTCTTCTGGGGTCTCTGTTCTGTTCCATTGGTCTATGACTCTGTTTTGGTACCAGTACCATGCTGTTTTGATTACTGTAGCCTTGTAGTATAGTTTGAAGTCTGGCAGTGTGATGCCTCTCGCTTTGTTCTTTTTGCTTAGGATTTTCTTGGCTATGCAGGGTCTTTTGTGATTCCATATGAAGTTGAAAGTGGCTTTTTCCAGTTCAGTGAAGAAGGTCATTGGTAGCTTGATGGGAATAGCATTGAATCTATAGATTACTTTGGGCAGTATGGCCATTTTCATGATGTTGGTTTGTATTAACCATCAGCATGGAATGTTTCTCCATCTGTTTGTGTCTTCTCTTATTTCATTGAGCAGTGGTTTGTAGTTCTCCTTGAAGAGGTCCTCTACATCCTTTGTTAGTTGTATTCCTAGGTATTTTATTCTCTTTGTAGCAGTTGTGAATGGCAGTTTGCTCTTGATTTGGCTCTCTGTCTGTTACTGGTATATAGGAATGCTTGTGATTTCTGCACATTGATTTTGTATCCTGAGACTTTGCTGAAGTTGCTTATCAGTTTGAGAAGATTTTGGGCAGAGGCTATGGCGTCTTCTACATATACAATCATGTCATCTGCAAATAGAGACAGTTTGACTTCCTCCTTTCCTGATTGAATACCCTTTATTTCTTTTTCTTGCCTGATTGTTCTGGCTAGAACTTCCAATACTATGTTGAATAGGAGTGGTGAGAGATAGCATCCTTGTCAAGTGCCTGATTTCAAAGGGAATACTTCCAGCTTTCTCCTGTTCAGTATGATATTGGCTGTATGTTTGTCATATATAGCTTTTATCATTTTATGATACATTCTGTCAATACCTAGTTTATTGAGAGTTTTTAGCATGAAGAGCTGTTGAATGCTGTCAAAGGCCTTCTCTGCATCTATTGAGATAATCATGTGGTTTTTGTCTTTGGTCCCATTTATGTGATGGATTAGATTTATGGATTTGCATATATTGAACATGCCATGCATCCCCAGGATGAAGCCTACTTGGTCATGATGGATAAGCTTCTTGATATGCTGTTGCAATCTGTTTGCCAGTATTTTATTGAAGATTTTTGCACTGATGTTCATCATGGATATTGGCCTGACATTTTCTTTTTTAGTTGAGTCTCTGCCTGTTTTTGATATCAGTATGATGTTGGTCTCATAAAATGATTTGGGGAGGATTCTCTCCTTTTGTATTGTTTGTTACAGTTTCAGAAGGAATGGAATCAGCACCTCTTTGTATGTGTGGTAGAATTCGTCTGTGAACCCATCTGGACCTGGACTTTTTTTGCTTGGTAGGCTATTTATTGCTGCCTCTACTTCAACCCTTGTTATTGGTCTATTCAGGGTTTCAACTTCCTCCTGGTTTAGTCTTGATAGAGGACAAATGTCTAGGAATTTATCCATTTCTTCCTGGTTTACTGGTTTATGTGAATAGAGTTGTTTGTAGCAGTCTCCGATGGTAGTTTGTATTTCTGTGGGATCAGTGGTGATATCCCCTTTATCATTTTTATTGCATCTATTTGATTCTTTTTCCTTTTCTTTTTTATTAATCTGGCTATTGGTCTATTTTGTTGATCTTTTCAAAAAACCAGCTCCTGGATTTATTGATTTTTTGAAGGGCTTTTTGTGTCTCTATCTCCTTCAGTTCTGCTCTGATCTTAGTTATTTCTTGTCTTCTGCTAGCTTTTGATTTTTTTTTAATCTTGCTCCTCTAGTTCTTTCAATTTTGATGATAGGGTGTCAATTTTTGATCTTTCTTCTCTTCTTTGGTGGGCATTTATTGCTATAAATTTTTCTCTCAACACTGCTTTAAAGGTGTCCCAGATATTCTGGTAAGTTGTGTCTTCATTCTGGTTGGTTTCAAAGAACATCTTTATTTCTTCCTTCATTTCATTGTTTATCCAGTTGACACTCAGAAGCAAGCTGTTCAGTTTCCAAGTGGTTGTATGGGTTTGAGTGTGTTTCTTGATCCTGAGTTCTAGTCTGATTGCGCTGTGGACTGAGAGATTGTTTGTTATGATTTCTGTTCTTTTGCATCTGCTGAGGAGTGATTTACTTCCAATGATGTGGTCAATTTTAGAGTAAGTCCAATGTGGTGCTGAGAAAAATGTATATCCTGTGGATTTGTGGTGGAGTGTTCTGTATATGTCTATTGTGTAAATCTCATTTTAGGTCGTTAAGAACTTGCTTTATGTATCTCGGTGCTCCTGTGTTGGGGACATACATATTGATGATAGTTAGCTCTTCCTGTTGGATTGATCCTTTTACCATTACGTAGTGTCCTTCTTTTTCTCTTTGGATCTTTGTTGGTTTGAAGTCCATTTTAATCAGAGACTAGGATTGCAACCCCTGCTATTTTTTGTTCTCCATTTGCTTGGTAAATCTTCTTCCATCCCTTTATTTTGAGTCTATGTGTGTCTTTGTATGTGATATGGGTTTCTTGAATACAGCACACTGATGGGTTCTGACTTTATATCCAGTTTGCCAGTCTGTGTCTTTTGCTTGGGGTCTTTAGGCCATTTACATTCAATGTTAATATTGTTATGTGTGAATTTGATCCTGCCATTTTGTTACTGACTGGTTTTCTTTCGCATTAATTGACTCATTTTCTTCATTGCATTTTTGGTCTTTGACAACTGGTTTGCTTTTCCAGTGACTGGTACTTGTTTCTTTCTGTGCTTAGTGCTTCTTTCAGGAGCTCTTGTAGGGCAGGTCTAGTGGTGACAAAATCTCTCAATAATTGCTTGTCCATAAAGTATTTTATTTCTCTTTCACTTATGAAGCTTAGTTTGGCTGGCTATGAGATTCTGGGTTGAGATTCTTTACAGATGTTGAATATTGGCCCCCCTCTCTTCTGGCTTGTAGGGTTTCTGCCAAGAGATCTGCTGTGAGTCTGAGTGGCTTCCCTCTGTGGGTGACCTGACCTTTCTCTCTGGCTGCCCTTAGCATTTTTTCCTTCATTTCAACCCTGGTGAATCTGAAGATTATGTGTCTTGGGGTTGCTCTTCTTGAGGAATATCTTTGGGGAGTTCTCCGTATTTCTTGAATTTGAATGTGGGACTGCCTTGCTAGGCTTGCTATGTTCTCCTGGATAATGTCCTGGAGTGTGTTTTTCAGCTTGGATTCATTCTCCCCATCATATTCAGGTACAGTGATCAAGTGTAGATTAGGTGTTTTCACATAATCCCATATTTCTTGGAGGCTTTGTTCATTTCTTTTCACTCTTTTTTCTCTTGTCTTGCCTTCTCTTTTTATTTCATTGAGTTGATCTTCAATTTCTGATATCCTTTCTTCTTCTTGGTTGTTTTGGCTGTTAAAACTTGTGTTAGTTTCACATAGTTCTCATGCTGTGTTTTTCAACTTCATCAAGTCGTTTATGTTATTCTCTAAACTGGTTATTCTAGTTAGCATTTCGTCTAACCTTTTTTCAAGGTTTTGGGTTTCTTTGCATTGAGTTAGAACGTGTTCCTTTAGCTCGGAAAAGTTTTCTATTATCCACCTTCTGAAGCCTGTTTCTATGAATTCGTCATGCTCCTTCTCGGTCATGATGTTATCCTGTGTTGTTGAGGAGTTGTGATACCTTGAAAAAGAAGAGGTGTTCTGGTCTTTTTGATGGTTTCACCTTTTTTGTGCTGCATTTTTCCCATCTTTGTAGATTTACCTACCTGGCTTGATGAGGTTGCTTATCTGCCTATGGAGGTTCTACGGGGTTTCTAGGGACTCCATCAGGTTATTAGGGAAGCTTCCTGTGTCTTTTTTGTTTATACCTGGAGATTAGGCCCGCCTCTTCTGTTGACCTGTAGGCACTGCTGTGTTGTCAAGAACACTGTCCCGTTGCTGCGTAGGCTTCCTGTGTCTTTTGTTAAAACATGTAACCCAGTCCCACCCCTCTAATGGTGGGTTGTGCCCTTCTTCCACTTGGCTGGATCATTCAGCGTTTGTCTCAGACTGTGGCACTAGCTGCCCAACCCACTAGAGTCAGAGCTTCAGCCCTCTGGGGTTTGTGGGGGAGGGGAGGGACCTGCCCAGCCTCACCCTCCAGACTCCTCCTTTCAGCTTTCTCTCTCTCCAGTCATGGGGCAGGAGCCCACCCAGCTGCTCCTGCTTACAGCTACCTCTTTCTCCAGGCGGGGGCCGGGGGGGGGGGGCGGCAATAGCTCAGTCTGCAGGTTCTTATTCAACTCTGGGTTTGTAATTTCTGGCGCTTGACTGGCAAAGATCCCCTGTTCTGTGTATTGCTGAGGCTTTGGGGGAAGCGCTGTATCTGGACCATAGCGCCAGAGGTGGAGCCTCCAACTGGACTGGCCAGTCAGATGCACTTTCTGGGTGAAGCAGCACCCCTCCCCACCTTGGTCTGCCCTGAGTGGGCTTTGCTCACCATCAAACCAGACCCATTGAAATGTACCTGGTACCTTGGTTGGACCTAGGAGATCTCTGGATTTCTGTGTCTCTCTTGCTGGGTGTTGTGCACTGGAGTGTTGTCTAATCCTCAATTTTTTTTTTATTTTATTTTTTTAACTTTCAGTTTTGGTTCAGGGGCACATGTGCAGGTTTGTCATACAAGTAAATTGTGTGTTATGAGGGTTTGGTGTACAGATTATTTCATCACTCAGGTAATAATCATAGTACCCGATAGGTAGTATTTCAATCTTCTCCCTCCTACCCCCTACTCTCAAGTAGGCACCAGTGTCTGTTGTTTCCTCCTTTGTGTCTAGGTGTACTCAGTGTTTAGCTGCCACTTATAAGTAAGAACATGCAGTAGTTGGTTTTCTGTTCCTGTATCAGTTTGCTCAGGATAATGGCCTCCAGCTCCATCATGTTGCTGCAAAGGACTTGATCTCATTCTTTTTTACAGCTGCATAGTATTCCGTGGTGTGTGTGTGTGTGTGTGTATCTTTTTATATATATTTATATATATTATATATACGTATTTTATAATATACATATTTTTAAATACACACACACACATACACACACACACACACACACACACACACACACACACACACACACGGTGTACATACATTTTCTTTATCCAGTCTATCACTGAAGACCTGCCTATTTTCTTATCACCACCCTCAGTACCTAGCAAAAATATCTCAGTTTTAGTATCCCGCACACCAAGGCAACAAAGTGTTAGGCATTAAGAGCACCTGCTGCCTGGGTTTGAATCAGAACTCAGGCACTCAGCAAGTGAATTAACCTCTCTGTGCCTCCTATATAAAATTGGCAGTGGGGGAGGGGAGAATGTACATGATGACAGTATTTCTGACATATGGGTTAAATGAGTTAATTTATGGTAGATACTGCAGAGCTTCACCCAGATCTACATTATCTCATCCATCCACAATTGTTGGAACTATAGACTGCTAATGACTCAGTTGCTTCCTCACTAAGAATTGTCCTTCTTGCAGGGAATTGCCTCACCCAAAGTTATATCCCCTACGCAGGGGTCAGTTCATGGCCAAAAGCTGCCTGATGCAGCATACAAAGGCCTTGCCCCTTTTCCACAATGCCCTGCAATGCTGAGGCCTCGGCTGTAACTCTGGCATAGGGCAGCTTCTCCTGCTACCTATCCTGCCCTCATTTTCTTACCAGTGTATCTCAGGAGACAGCTTCCTGACATACCTTCTGCATGTAATCCTCTGTCTTAGATTTATCTCTAAGGAACCCAGTCTCTAAAGTGGAATATGGGTTGGTATAAAGTAAGGCCAATAATGTTAGCTATCATTATTATTTCTCCTATTCCTTTTTAGAATTGTGCTATCTTTGATAAAACACAGAATCAACAAGAGCCAGCTGCTAGGGAGTAAATTTTGTGCCCTCTAAATTCACTTGTCGAAGACCTAAGCCCCAGTGTGACTTGACGTTGGGAACTTTGGGAGGTGATTAGGTCAGGAGGATTGGATTAGTGTCCTTATAAGAGAAATGATAGAGATAATCTCTCTCTCTCTCCCCACCATGTGAGGATATGGGAAGGTGTATTTCTGTACACCAGGAAGAGAGCCCTCACCAGAAATTAAGTCAGCTGACACCTTGATCTTGGACTTCCAAGCTTTCAGAATGGTGAGGAATAAATTTCTTTTGTTTAAGTTTTAGGTCTATAGCATTTTTGTTATAGCAGCCTGGACTGACTCAGACATCAGTTCTTACCAGCAAAGGTACCCAGTAGTAATTTAAAGATGTTGGTCCTTGTGCAATCACTGGTAATCTTTGTGTGAAGAATAGGAAGGCCAGAACACCTACATTGAAAAGGTAGAACATGTATATTATACATTTGCAAAGGAATATAGTTTTTTTTTTGTAGTAAAGCAGTTCTTCCAAGCATCTTCTAAACTTTTTAATTATTTTTATCATTATTACTTACCTATACTTCCAGCAACTAGAATTTTCCCCAGGAATAATACAAAGTATGTAACTTCATCTGTAACTGCAACTCTGAGTGTCAGGAAAAAAAAGAAAGTATAATTTTGTGTTTAAAATATACTTGGTACTTGAAATTTATGGCAGTAAATATTCATGAGTTTATTTTGGTATGTCTTTGCTGAACCTGTATTTGGCAACTGTTTTGTAAGAAATGAAGGTGGAACTTATGGATGATGTTATGACTTATTTTTAATGTAAACAGAAGATGGCATTGTAGGGCCATCAGGAGCCCTGCAGTGGTGGTGTCGGTCTCTCTCTCTTTAATTTGAAGCCTATAGACACGCTGAGTCCTGAGGATGCTGTATTGTTCTCTGATTTTGTTCACTCAGGCTCCATCAATTCTGGGAGGGGGAAAGATGATACCGTGGTTCACCTGGGGGAATTTCTTGAGCAGAGGGGATAATAAAAATGAAAAAATGTCAGTGGGCATAAGCCACAGGTGAATGATGGAAGCAACAATTCTCAGATATGAAAATAAATTAATGATATGAGAGATAATATTTAAATCTATCAAGTTAAAAGATAATATTCATATCTAATAATCCCACCAACACTTTAAATACCATGTGAAGGATGTAATGTTCAAGGTTCACTAAATTGTTGAATTACAATGCCTGATTACTTACTTTAAAACATTTCTCATCAGCAGATTGAATGCATCTTTTGCTGATCTGCAGAAGTTTCTGCCGTATATTGCAATCTGAGAAAGACAGTTGATATTATTCCAGGGTCAGTTACACACTCTAGCAAAATCAAAGAACAATCCAATGACAGGAAGGTAACCAAATTAATTCCTATCATTTGTAGAGCTATCCCAACTCTTATTTCTAACATGTGGATCTGTGGGACATGCTGTGTGTCCTCAGCTCTACACAACTCTCAGGGGCACTGACAATCAGGTGTGCTTCAGATGCTGTATGCCCTCAAACTCTGAGGAATTAGACATCCTTAAACAGAGACAGGTCTTTTTTCTCAAATTCCAGATAATAGCTTCTGTCTTTAAAATGTTTTGGCTAGAGTTTATTGCTGAAAAGGTTAAATATTGTAGTCTCTACATAAAAAATTACTTTTAAGGAAACCCAATGTCTTTCGTTACACTTGATTTACTGATTAAAAGGCTTAACATAGTACTCTCACTGGAGGTAAATTAATGACTATTTGAACTTCCATAACGATTCCAATCACTTTTCCAGACCCTGTGCTACTTATGATAATAAACAAATGTCATAAGGTTATACTATAGCTTTCTAAGTTTTAGAAGAATTATATTTCTGGATTCCATATGATAAAAAACCACTTAGGAGTTTCCATGTTGCATTGGAAACAAGTAAAACTCTGTCAAGCATTGTCAGTGTTCACACATTTTGTCACAGATTCATAAAAAGGATAAGACCCTTCTTTAAAATTAAGTAAATTCCAGAATTAGAAAGTATTTACTTTTCAGAGATTAAACATGCTTTCTCACTAAACTATGACAAAGACACACAAAACCATTTTCTATCCAACACACTTAAAAGTTTCCAATGTACGTAATATTGTTTCTCTCAAAAAAGATATTGAAGGTAATAATAAAGTACAGTTCAGACACTATCTCAAGTAGGAAAGCATATCCCTGAATTGTGCATTGGATGGACAGTCCTTCTATCAGCATGGTGATAAATTCAACTGCATGATGTAAAAATGCTTTAGAAACGGCAATGTAGACATAAGGTTTGGGATTGCAAAGAAGCAGCTTAGTAAATAAAAAATAATCTACCTACCATAATATAGGCATTTCTGTTTAAAAACTTTATTGCATTTTCCAAACACCAGAAACAGCATCTCAGGCAGCATTTTAGGAATTTAGAAAGTGTGTTCTGGGTACCTATGAGAAGGAGGTATTTAAATCTACTAATGATTTGCAGCTGAACCTTATGAATCAAACTAAATAATAATACAACATTTAGAATGAGATTTAAAATTTCATATTGTCATAAAATATACATAATATAAAATTTGCTATTTGAACCATTTTTAAGTGTACTGTTCAGTGGCATTGAATACAATTTAATGTACAACCATCACTGCTATCCATTTTCAGAACTTTAAAATCTCAAGTAGAAATTCTATGCCCTTCAACAGTAACTCTTCATTCCCCTCTTCCCCCAGTGCCTAGTAACCTCTATTATATTTTTTGTCTCTATAAATTTGCTCCTTCTAGGTGCCTCAAATAAGAGGAATCATATAATACTTATCCTTTTATATCTTGCTTATTTCACATAGCATGATGTTGTCAAGGTTTATCATTGCCTTCCTTTTTAAGCTTGAATAATATTTCATTGTATATTTTCCCAGCACCATTAGTTGAAAAGACTAATTTTGTTTATTTATTCATTTGTTGGTGGAAATGCGGGTTGTTTATACCTTCTGGCTATTCTGAATAATGCTGTTATGAACAGTGATGCGCAAGTATCAGTTTGAGTTCCTGCTTTCAATTCTTTGCATATATATCTAGATGCAGGATTTCTGGGTCACATAAAATTATATTTTAAATTTTTTTAGAAACTGCCATATCATTTTCTACAGTGACTACACTATTTGACATTCCCTCCAGCAATACACAAGGGTCCCAATTTCTCCACATTCTTACCAAGTTGTTATTTTCTGTTTTGTGTGTGTGTGTGTGTGTGTGTGTGTGTGTGTTTCATATATATAGTAGCCATTCTAATGTGTATGGAGTGGTATACTCATTGTGGTTTTGATTTGCACTTCCCTAATGACTAGTGATATTAAGCATCTTTTATATATATATATAAAAGATATATATTTTATATATAAAAGATATATATATATGTATATATATATATATATATATATATATATATATAGTGTTTTAGGTTTTGGGGTACATGAGAGGAACATGCAGGATTGTTGCATAGGCGCATACATGGCAATGTAGTTTGCTGCCTTCCTCCCCATCACCTATATCTGGCATTTCTCCCCATGTTATCCCTCTGCAATTCCCTCCCACCTATGTCCCTTCCCTAATTCCCCTCACAGACATCACTGTGTGATGATCCCCTCCCTGCGTCCATGTGTTCTCATTGTTCAACACCCACCTATGAGTGAGAACATGTGGTTTGATTTTCTGTTTTTGTGTCAGTTTGCCAAGAACGAAGATTTCCAGGTTCATCCAAGTCCCTACAAAGGACACAAACTCATCGTTTTTGATGGATGCATAGTATTCCATGGTGTATATGTGCCACATTTTCCCTGTCCAGTCTATCATCGATGGACATTTGGGTTGGTTCCAAGTCTTTGCTATTGTAAACAGTGCTGCAATGAACATTCGTGTGCATGTGTCCTTATAATAGAACGATTTATAATCCTTTGGATATATACCCAGTAATGGGAATCCTGGGTGAAATGGAAATTCTCTTTCTAGGTCCTTGAGGAATTGACACACTGTCTTCCACAATGGTTGAACTAATTTACACTCCCAGCAACGGTGTAAAAGTGTTCCTATTTCTCCACATCCTCTCCAGCATCTGTTGTCTCCAGATTTTTAATGATTGCCATTCTAACTGGAGTAAGATGGTATCTCAATGAAGTTTTGATTTGCATTTCTCTAATGACCAGTGATGATGAGCATTTTTTCGTTTGTTCGTGTCATATATGTCTTCTTTTGAAAAGGGTCTGTTCATGTCCTTTGCCCACTTTTAAATGGGCTTGTTTCCTTCTTGTAAATCTGTTTTAGCTCTTTGTAGATTCTGAATATTAGCCCTTTGTCAGATGGGTAGTTGCAAGACTTTTTTCCCATTCTGTTGGCTGCTGATTCACTCTAATGATTGTTTCTTTTGCTGTGCAGAAGCTCTGGAGTTTAATTAGGTCCCATTTGTCTATTTTGGCTTTTGTTGCCAATGCTTTTGGTGTTTTAGTCATGAAGTCCTTGCCTACGCCTATGCCCTGAATGGTTTTGCCTAGGTTTTTTTCTAGGGTTTTTATGGTGTTAGGTCTTATGTTTAAGTCTTTAATCCATCTGGAGTTAATTTTAGTGTAAGATGTAAGGAAGGGGTCCTGTTTCTGCTTTCTGCACATGGCTAGCCAGTTTTCCCAACACCATTTATTAAAAAGGGAATCCTTTCCCTATTGTTTGTTTTTGTCAGCTTTGTCAAAGACCAGATGGTTGTAGATATGTGGCGTTGCCTCTAAGGCCTCTGTTCTGTTCCATTGGTTTATATATCTGTTTTTGTACCAGTACCATGCTGTTTAGACTACTGTAGCCTTGTAGTATAGCTTGAAGTCCGGTACTGTGATGCCTCCAGCTTTGTTCTTTTTGCTTAGTATTGACTTGGCTATGCAGGCTCTCTTTTGGTTCCATATGAAGTTTAAGGTGGTTTTTTCTAGTTCTGTGAAGAACGTCATTGGTAGCTCTATAGGGATAGCATTGAATCTATAAATTACTTTGGGCAGTATGGACATTTTTACGATACTGATTCTAACCATGAGTATGGAATGTATCTCCATTTGTTTGTGTCCTCTCTTATTTCATTGAGCAGTGGTTTGTAGTTCTCCTTGAAGAGGTCCTTTACGTTCTTTGTCAGTTATATTTCTAGATATTTTATTCTCTTTATAGCAATTGTGAATGGCAGTTCGTTCTTGATTTATCTCTCTGTTTTTCTGCTATTGGTGTATAGGAATGATTGTTATTTTTGCATATTGATTTTGTATCCTAAGACTTTGCTGAAGTTGTTTATCAGTTTCAGGAGATTTTGGGCCGAGATGATGGGGTCTTCTAAATTTACAATCATGTCATCTGCAAATAGAGACAATCTGACTTCCTCCTTTCCTAATTGAATATTCTTTATTTCTTTTTCTTGCCTGATTGCTCTGACTAGAACTTCTAATACTATATTGAATAGAAGTGGTGAGACAGAGTATCCTTGTCCAGTGCCTGATTTCAAAGTGAATACTTCCAGTTTTTGCCCATTCAGTATGATATTGGCTGTGGGTTTGTCATAAGTAGCTTTTACTATTTTAAGATATGTTCCATCAATACCTAGTTTATTGAGAGTTTTTAGCATAAAGCGCTGTTGAATTTTGTCGAAGGCCTTCTCTGCATCAATCGAGATAATCACGTGGTTTTTGTCTTTGGTTCTGTTTATGTGGAGAATTATGTTTATAGACTTGCATATGTTGAACCAGCCTTGCATCCTCATGATGAAACCTAGTTGATCGTAGTGAATAAGCTTTTTGATATGCTGTTGCAATCAGTTTGCCAATATTTTGTTAAAAATTTTTGCGTCTATGTTCATCATGGATATTGGCCTGACATTTTCTTTTCTTGTTGAGTCTCTGCCTGATTTTGGTATCAGGATGATGTTGGTTTCATAAAATAATTTGGGGAGGACAGCTTCTCCTTGGATTGTTGGAATAGTTTCAGAAGAAATGGTACCAGCTCCTCTTCGTATGTCTGGTAGAATTTGTCTGTGAACCCATCTGGACCTGGGCTTTTTTTGGTGGGTAGGCTATTAATTGCTGCTTCAACTTCAGCCCTTGTTATTGGTTTATTCAGCGTTTTGACTTCTTTCTGGTTTAGGCTTTGGAGGGTGCCAGTGTCCAGGAATTTATCCTTTTATTCGAGGTTTACTGGTTTATGTGCATAGAGTTGTTTGTAGTAATCTCTGATAGTGGTTTGTTTTTCTGTGGAATCTGTGGTGATATCCCCTTTATCGTTTTTTATTGCATCTATTTGATCCTCTCTCTTTTCTATTAATCTGGATAGTGGTCTGTCTATTTTGTTGATCTTTTCAAAATACCAGCTCCTGGATTTGTTGATTTTTTGAAGGTTTTTTTTCAGTGTTTCTATCTCCTTCATTTCTGCTCTGATCTTAGTTATTTCTTGTCTTCTGCTAGGTCTTCAGTTTTTTTGATCTTGCTCCTCTAGCTCATTCAATTTTGACAATAGGGTGTCGATTTTAGATCTTTCTTTGCTTCTCATGTGGGCATTTATTGCTATATATTTTCCTCTAGACACTGTTTTAAACGTGTCCTAGAGATTCTGGTATGTTGTGTCTTTATTCTTATTGGTTTCAAAGAATATCTTTATTTCTGCCTTCATTTAATTTTTTATCCAGTAAACATTCAAGAGCAAGTTGTTCAGTTTCCCTGAAGCTGTGCAGTTCTGAGTTAGTCTCTGCATTCTGAGTTCTAACTTGATTGCACTGTGGTCTGAGAGACTGTTATGATTTCCCATCTTTTCCATTTGCTGAGGAGTGATTTACTTAAAATTATGTGGTCAATTTTAGAGTAGGTGTAATGTGGTGCTAAGAAAAATGTATATTCTGTGGATTTGGGGTGGAGAGTCCTGTAAATGTCAATTAGGATTGCTTGGTCCAGGTCTGAGTTCAAGTTCTGGATATCCTTGTCAATTTTCTGTCTCGTTGATCTGTCTAATATTGACAGTGGAGTGTTAAAGTCTCCTGCTATTATTGTGTAGGAAAAGTCATTAAGAACTTGCTTTATGTATCTGAGTGCTCCTGTATTGGGTGCCTATATATTTAGGATCGTTAGCTCTTCTTGTTGCATTGATCCTTTTACCATTATGTAATGTCCTTCTTTGTCTCTTTTGATTTTTGTTGGTTTAAAGACTATTTTATCAGAGACTAGGACTGCAACTCCTGCTTTTTTTGCTCTCCATTTGCTTGGTAAATCTTTCTCTCTCTCTTTATTTTGAGCCTATGTGTATCCTTGCATGTGAGATGAATTTCCTAGATACAGCACACTGATGGGTTTTGACTTTTTATCCATTTTGCCAGTCTGTGTCTTTTGATTGGGCATTTAGCCTATTTACATTTAGGGTTAATATAGTTATGTGTGAATTTGATCCTGCCATTTTGATGCTAGCTGTTTGCTCTGCCTGTTAGTTGATGCAACTTCTTCATTGTGTCAATGCTCTATATCATTTGGCATGTTTTTGGAGTGGCTGGTACTGGTTGTTCCTTTCTATGTTTAGTGCTTCTTTCCAGAGCTCTTGTAAAGCAGGCCTGGTGGTAATGAAATCTCTGAGTACTTGCTTGTTTGTAAAGGATTTTATTTCTCCTTCACTTATGAAACTTAATTTGGCTGGATATGAAATTCTATGTGGAAATTTCTTTTCTTTAAGGATGTTGAATATTGGCCCCCACTCTATTCTGGCTTGTAGGGTTTCTGCTGAGAGATCTGCTGTGAGTCTGATGGGCTTCCCTTTGTGGGTAACCCGACCTTTCCCTCTGGCTGCCCTTAGCATTTTCTCCTTCATTTCAACCCTAGTGAACCTGACGATCATGTGCCTTGGGGTTGCTCTTCTTGAGGAGTATCTTTGTGGTGTTCTCTGTATTTCCTGGTCTTGAATATTGGCTTGCTTTGCTAGGTTGGGGAAGTTTTCCTGGATAATATCCTGAAGAGTGTTTTCCAGCTTGGATTCATTCTCTCCATCACATTGAGGTACACCTATCAAACGTAGATTAGGTCTTTTCGCATAATCCCATATTTCTTGGAGGCTTTGTTCATTTCTTTTTATGTCTTTTTCTCTAATCTTGCCTTCTCATTTTATTTCATTGAGTTGATCTTCAACCTCTGATATCCTTTCTTCTGCTTGGTCAATTTGGCTACTGAAACTTGTGTAGGCTTCACAAAGTTCTCATGTTGTGTTTTTCAGCAGCATCAATTCTTTTATATTCCTCTCTAAGCTGTTTATTCTCTTTAGCATTTCATCAAACCTTTTTTCAAGGTTTTTAGCTTCTTTGCATTGGCTTAGAACATGTTCTTTTTGCTCAGAAAAGTGTCTTATTACCCACCTTCTGAAGCCTGTTTCTGTCAATTCATCAGACTAATTCTCCATCCAGCCTTGGTCCCTTGCTGGTGAGTAGCCGTGATCCCTTGGAGGATGAGAGGGGTTCTGGTTTTGGGTGTTTTCATTGTTTTTGTACTAGTTTCTTCCCATCTTTGCGGATTTATTTATCTGTGGTCTTTGTAGTTGTTGACTTTCAGATGGGATCTCTGAGTGGACGTCTTGTTTGCTGATTATGAAGTTACTACTTTCTGTGTCTTAGTTTTCCTTCTCATAGTCAGGCCCCTCTGCTGTAGGACTGCTGGAGGTCCACTCCAGACCCTGCTTGCCTCAGGATCACCTGTGGCAGCTGCAGAACAGTAAGGGTTGCTGCCAGTTTCTTCTGCTGCTATCTTTGTCCTAGGATACCCACCAGATGTCAGTCTGAGTTCTCCTTTATGAGGTGACTCTTTGGATATATGGGGGCTGGGGAGCTGCTTGAAGAGACAGTCTGTCCTTAACAGGAGCTCAAGTTCGGAGCTGTGAGCTCCATTGTTCTGTTCAGAGCTGCTGGGCAGGTACGTTTAAGTCTGCCACAGCAAAACTCATAAACACCCATTTTTCCCCCCCAAGTGCTTTGTCCCAGGAAGGTAGGGCTTTATTTATAAGTTTCTGTCATGTTGCTGCCTTTTTTCAGGGATGCCCTGCCCAGCGAGGAGGTAGCCTAGTCACAGTCTGCTGTGGGCTCTACCCAGCTGCTGTGTGAACTTCCTTGCAGTTTTGTTTATAGGGGTATAGTTGGAACTGCCTAAGTAATGGCTGTCTGTCTCTGTAATGGTGAACTCTCTCTCTACTGGCAGACTACCTCGGTAATGGCAGATTACCTCAGTAATGGTGCACTCCCTCAGTAATGTTGGACGCCCTTCCCCCGCAGAGCTGGACCATTCTGGGTTCAGCGGTGCCTGCTGTGAAACTCTCAAACCAGAGAGTTTCAGATTGCTGGTCTTTGTGGGGGTGGGACCTGCCAAGCCAGATCACCTGGCTCCCTGTTTGAACCCCTTGTTTTTTCACTTGAATGGGCAACTGTGTCTCCAAGGCATTCCAGTCACCAGTTGAAATGGTGCCCAGATTTGTGTGAGTTTTTGTGCAGAGACCCACTGTGCTTGCTGAAACAGCCATGCTGAAGACTTGTGACACATTTTTTCCCCAGGAATCTCCTGGCCTGGCTCCCTATTTCAGTCCCCTTTGGTTCAGTTGAACAAGTTACTCTGTCTACCAGGCATTCCCTTTGCCAGGTGAAAAGGTGCCCAGATTTATGTGAGTTTTTGTGTGGAGACCCACTGCGCCAGCTGAAACAGCCATGCCAGAGACTTGTAGTGCTTTTCTGCCCAGGAATCTCCAGGCCTTGCTTCCTTTCAGTCCCCATTTTATCAGTTGAATTGGTGACTCTGTCTCCCAGGCATTCCAGTTGCCAGTTGAAATGGTGCCTGGATTTGTGTGAGTTTTTGTGCAGAGACCTGCCGCACCGGCAGAAACAGCCATGCTGGAGACTCGTGGTGATTTTCTGCCTGGGAATGTCCTGGTCTATGGGCAATAAAAGTTTGTTTGGAAATGCAGTGACCACTCACCCTCTGCGTGTTAGCTGGGAGCTGCAGTCCAGAGCTGTTCCTATTCAGCCATCTTGGATCCCTCTGATATTAAGCATCTTTTCATGTCCTCATTGACCATTTGTATATCCTCTTTGTAGAAACGTGTCTGTTCAAGTTATTTGTCCATTTTTAAATTGGGTTGCCTATTTTTTTTGCTGTTGAGTTGTAGAAGTTCTTTGTATATTCTGGATATGAATTCCTTATCTGGTATATGATTTGCAAATATGTTCTTGCATCATGTGGGCTGTCTTTTCACTCTCTTCGTAGTGTTCTTTGTTGAACAAATGCTTTTAAATTTGAAGAAGTTCAATTTATTTTTCTTTTGTTGCCTATGTTTTGGTATACTAAGAACTAATCACCAAATCCAATGTGATGAAGCTTCCATCTCGTGTTTTCTTCTAATAGTTTTATAGTTTTACTGCTATGTTTAGGTATTTGATCCATTTTTAGTTAATTTTTGTATATTAATGTAAGATAGGTCAAACTTCATTCTTTTACATGTGGATATCCCAATTTCCCAGCACTTTTAATGGAAAAGACTGACCTTTTCCCATTGAATGGTCTTATATGTGAGAGTTAATTTCTGGGATTTCTGTTTTATTCTAGCTCTATATGTCTATTCTTATGCTAGTACCACACTCTTGATTGCTGTAGATTTATAATAAGTTTCAAAATCAGGAAGTGTGAGTCTTCCAGCTTTTTTGTTTCTTTTCAAGTCTGTTTTCATTATTAATAACAAAATCTTTTAATGTATATTCCAAGCAAAGTTTATGTGTTTGTTAACAATATGTATCAGGTATGAAGATTTATCCCTGTGACATCCATGTTAATATTTTCAGCCTAACCTGACCTGAACTATCAACTTGGAACTGCCTACCTGACATCTCCATCATGCTTCTCAACAATAACATCTCAAAACAGAATTCTTAATCTCTTTTTGAAATTTGTTTCTCCTGCCTTCCACAGCTTAATAAATAGAATCATATACCTTTTCTCTCTTTTTTTCACCACTGTCCCTCTCCTCCCCTCCACTGATATCCAATCCTTCAGCAGCTTCTGTTTTTTCTTCAGAACAGAACAGGTCCCAAACATGCCCTGCCATTCTTACTACCCTGGTCCAAGTTATAATCATCAGATCTCCCCCCAATCCCTGACCCAATGTATTCTTTTCACAAAAGTCAGGACATCTGAGATAAATTCTGAAATCTTACGTTTAAGACGGTGGTCCAAGTATTCTAAGATTATTTTAAACATTTGAATTAATGCAATAATTAAAGATCCAAATGCTAGAGATCCTGTGTGATATCTGCACAAAAATAAAATGAGAATAAGTTAAAACTTTACTATTATTTAAAAGGATGCCAATTGAATATTTTTCACAATTAAAAGGTGTCTACAGAAGGATTAACAGCAAAGAGCCTTTTGCACCCTCTTATTTAGACTGATAAAGATCTCCACAGAGAGTTTTAAACCATATACATCTGTCTCACCTTTCATCGACATAAATGACACCAATAGTCTATCATCATAAAAGAGCATGTTTCAACTGCTCAATGGAGAGCGAAGTTAATCCTCAGTCTTTCATTTGGTGTCCTCCTCTACCTCTTTCCTTCTCCAGTAACCTACAGCATTTAGAAGGAAATTGGGCTGGGCAGGTATTATAAAACTGTGGCTCTGAAACCAGACAAAACCAATGGGCATCCATGAATCTTGAATCATACCTTTGACCTCATTTGTACCTTGCCAGTTAATAAGCTAAGACTGAATTACAAGCACACTAAATGTAACTGAGGTGATAGCTGTAGGGTTCAACATGTAACTTACCGTATGGCTCGTCCAAATGAAGTAAAAAGTGGGTATCGTGGGATGTCATCAGGTTTTTTCATGGCCCAGTAATAAGTAGCAAATGCACCAGCAAGGGCACACTGACCCAGTGCAATGACAAAGTTTATAAGCCAGAGAAAAACAAATAAGTTGTATACATGGAAGGTAGGGATGTATTGATGGTACAAACTCTTTCCACCATAAAAAGCAAAGTTACACAGAGCCCCAGGACAAGCTTTGGCAATTTCAGTTGTATTAAAAATCTGCATTCAGAAAAAAAGAACATAGAACATAATATTAAATGTCACTCTAAGAGAACACTTCCCTGTCTTTTCCTCTTCCCCCTAACTGCATGTTCTGTTTCTTCTCTATTAAATCCTGCTATTACTCCTCTATTATTCTATAATATCACTTTATATAATTCTCTAATGAGCTCTGGAAAACATCTCATTTTCCATTGAATGCTCACAATCTGCACCTATTCTAATCTCACATTTATCAGTGTTGTTGTTGACCATACTTACTTTGTATGGTCTTGGGTATATGGAAAGACAGGCAAGCTCAGGAAATACAGTGCTTTCTCTCTATTCTGCCCAGTGTTTTCAATACTCCTGCTAACCTGATGCACCCTCCCCTTCAGCACACAGTGGTCTCCATCAGTGCATAGGATCTCTGTTTCAGGACAATTCCTACAACAATTACAAAATGAACTGCAGCAGAATTCTATATTTGAAGTAAGTAAGTAAAAGAGTTTCTATATTGAAGTAAGTAACTGAAGCAAGTAAAGGCGTTTCTTACCTCTGGGTCACAGGTTTGATTTTCATGTATACAGTGCCCCTCTGGGGCTATGACTTTGTATACAGGTACCCCTGATGTTGCCAAGAAACTGAATAGACTCCATTAAGGATAAACTAATTGCTGGTAGATTGAAAATAAAAGTGCATGAGAAATTAACTTAGAAAATGCTGAATATTTTAATAATATTGATCTATTTTTCAGGCCTAGATTAATGTTATATGGGCCAGCTATACTGAGTGGCCCCTTAAAAACAGTAAAATGTATAGGTGCTTTCTTGGCTTATTGCTAAGGAGGAGTATCATATGTAGAGACAAAATAAAATGAAGCTATACTATGAACTATTTGAGGGCAAATTCAATCAGTAGACTGAGATGTTTTTAGAACTTGAGGGGAAAAAAATTAGTTATTTCTGTAGGATATTTCTCATCTTCCCAGGGATAGAAAACACTGAACACAATCTCCTGGTCATGAATAGTCATGTGAACCTGAGGTTTAGAGAGGCCAGTTACTAAAGGATACACTGCTGTCACGACCCAGTAGCAAATGCAGATTGACAGCAAAATGAAAGTTAAAGCTGGATAAACTAATGTACTAGGAATGTATCCAATGGCTCTGAAATAAAACAAATAGTTGAAATTCAAAATGGTTGTTAAAACTAGAAATAAGCTTTAGACTGAATCAATTCAAAGAAAACTGGTAATAACCATGGATTCTTTTTTGGTGATCATTCTGGCATATTCTCAGTTTGTTTTACATCTTTGTTTATTTATTTACTTATTTTTAAAAGTAAGTTGAGGCATTTTTCCCATGCACATGTTCGACTCCTGCCTAAAGTTCCGCAGATTTCCTCCCTTTGGTTATTTCTGCCTGACCCGTGAAGATTTGATACATTGCAGTCATGACATTTCTTCCTTTTGTTTAGAGATTTTAGACTTCTAGAATTGAAGAAGACCTTGAAGATCATGTGTTACACTGTGGGAATCCCCCATTAATTCAGGAATCCCCTACACTATCTTCAGAATGTGTTTGCCAGCCTTTGGTGAAGATGTTTAGTGATTGGTACTTACTTTTGCATGACATGGCTTATTCTGTTTTCTTATCAAGGTATTAGAAATTTATTCCATATCTGCCTGTATGTAACTTGTATCCTCTAACTTCTGGGGAAGAAATGATCACTTTACCATTTTTTCCACATAGCAACCCTTCAGGTAATTCATTATTTTTTTTCCTCCTTTGGAAAATATTTCTATTTGCAGTTACATGTATTTTTAAATTACAAATTTAAATTATATATAAAATTTTTAATTTCTAAAATGCAATTTTAGAAAATATAATTATCAAGGATAATAATTTCTTTGATATTTTCTAATAGAACATGGCTTTTGAAATGTTCAGTATCTGATGGCACTACTTCTAATGACTTCTGTTACATGACCTTTCAGAATATGACACTGGATAAACACATTTCATACAGCCACTGAGAAATAAGGTGAAAATCTTATCACTCCAAATGTATTGATGCTTAGATTCATTTTGTATTTGCTACCTTTTTCCCCTCACTATTTAAGCTATACTGTTTTCTCTTTCTCCATATGCTGCTGTTAATTATTGTGTGTCCTTAGGTTTACCCTGTATTCTCATGCCTATTTGAGTCCTTATTATCCCCTGAGCAAACTATCAACCTGTTGCAGTTTTACTGGAAGTTTAACACAAACACATATGCTCACACAAATGCACATTTAGAAGTGTAACAAGCAGAGCAAGTTACAGTGAACTGCACAATATCATACTACTTAAGAAATAAACCCAGAAAATCAGTAGTTTTCAGTGGCTAATGATAGGGCTTCTGTTACTCTGGGAAGGAGAGAGAGTTTAACTGCTTGTTAACTATTTAAACCACTGGCTTCAGGTGGCACTATTATAATAAAATAATATGGTAATTTTGTTGAAATAATCCTTAAAGACTGTTAAAAATAATTTGGTTCTTGATCATTAACAATGTAGTTTCCATCACGCTAAGTAGAGAGCATGGGCTGTTAGCTTTATAATAATGCCTTCCCGGTTACTTCCATGCATTATTAAAAAGTCCAGAGTATTATTCTTGAGTGATCTTTTGGAATAGTATGGAAACCATAGGGTTTATTTTCTCTCAGCATGAATTTTATGAAAGATTTAATGCTTATTTTGTAACTTAAATAAAATGAAAATGGCTCTGGGTTTAAACTGTTCCTAAATTATGAGCTTTAGATATAAAATGTATAGTCTGGTGCTGCTAGAATAAATTGTCCTGTCTATTAGAAAATTTTATCACTCAAACAGAAGTGGCAATAGCATATAATCGACTTTATAGAATTATGGTGATTTAAAGTTTTGCAAATCTCAACCATAAATATGAACATATGACCCAGTATGAAAATAATATAACATGTAATCTAGCTAGCTTTTATATAGCATTTTATCACTTACTTTCACGTGTGTCATTCTCCTAACACATATTTGGTTTTCAAAAAATGCTAACACAAACACTAGATAGGTTTTACCCTTATTTTACCCTGTGATAATTGAGGTTTGGGGATATTAAAGGACTTGTTAGTGGTGATTTTTCTAATAAGTGGCAGAGTGTGAACTTGAATAAATTTTCCTGAATGGAAAATGCTTTCTTTTAAAAGTCTTCTTAAAAGGAAAACAGGGAAGACAGTTATGCAAGGGACAGTGACTGATTTTTACTGACTCATACACTTTAGCTGAGTTTCTACATTAAGTGCCTTACTTGCTTCCTTCCTTCAGCAGGATAATGGCCACTCGGATTCGATTCCTGAGGAAGATCAGCATGAGGATGACAGTCACTTCAATGATGCAGAGTATTATCACTTTGAACAGGAAAAAAAAAATCAGTCTCTAATACAAGTAGATACAGAAACAAACTTTCCCTAAATGCTAGGATTGAACTTTATGATTATTTCTGACAATTCTGACATCTCATACTCTAAGCAGTGTTATCTCTCTCAAAATACCAATCTTAGAAATTAACTTTCAAAACCTCCACGAAATTCTAAGAAATCTAGATTAAAACCTTTAACAACAGCTTGAACTTCTCTTTTGGAAAGCATTCATCTCATCCATAAAAACATTTCACACAACTTTTAGAAATTAGAAAATAGGCATGGAAGAAGGGAAGAAATGCTTTAGGAAGTTCTGTTTTAGATATTTCCAACTTTAGTTCATTGAGTAAGACAATATACAGAAGACACATTGTGAGGGGTTCACTTTCCTCATAGTGCCTCTTAATTGTCCTTGCTGGCTGGCAGAGCAGTTTCTTGTTCCATTTTTATTCTGTGACTCTTCACACTATTGCCACCATTGACGGAATCAGGGTGTAAACTTAACCCAACTTGGTCAATGTCAGTATTAGAATTAAAACTAAGGGAACCTAGTTTAGTCAACTTAGTTCAGTCTTAAAGATTACACATCTTGAACTGTGGGTTATACAAACGGTGTCCAAACCATCTTTATGTGAAATAAGTGAATCTGCAAAGAAAGAATATAAATGTATAAAGAAAGGCAACAAGGAGAAGAAATCTTGTTTCTTTTTGGGTTTTGTTTCCTGACTCCAAGTAATCTTTGAAGTCCAAGTAAACTTTGAAGTCCAGCTGCCTTTCTGTTTTTAGTTTGATGAGGCACTTCTTCTATATCCTTGCGGTAAATACTGCCTGCTCTGCTCTCAGCCTGCTCCAGTTTTCTTTTCTTTTCAGCTAGAGTTTATTTTTTTTAAACTTGAAGCCAAATAGCATCAATTATATTCCCTCAATTCTAGGACATACCCTTAATTAAATAACTTTTTAGGAAAAGTAAAGAAACACTTCATTAAATGTTTATTCAATAATTTGAAGATGTATCTTGATTTCAGAAATGTTAAAAAGTAAAAAAGGTATGGATCTTAAAATCAAGAATCAGAATCTGAAAGTATAAAAGGAACTTAATGGAAACTTAACTCCCACTTGTGAAGGAATCCAGTCTATAACCTCCTTGCTAGATGGTTATTTAGCTCATGCTCAAACAGTTCCAGTGATGAAGAGCTAATTATTTCATTCTATTGTTATATCACTAAAATTCTGACGACACATCACACATCATTTACCGTTTCCAAATAAGTAGACGTTCACCCCAAGGTATACGAGGATCTTATTAACGTATCATGTCACTTCTACATCTTCCTTTAGTTATACTGTGTATTTATGTTTTCATGTACATTTTAGTCTCTTAAAACACTAATTTAGCCGGGCGTGGTGACTCATGCCTGTAATCACAGCACTTTGGGAGGCCAAGGCAGGCAGATCAGAAGGTCAAGAGATCAAGAATATCCTGGCCAACATGGTGAAATCCTGTCTTTACTAAAAATACAAAAATTGGCTGTGCATGGTAGTGCACACCTGTAGTCCCAGCTATTCATGAGGCTGAGTCAGGAAAATCACTTGAACCTGGGAGGTAGAGGTTGCAGTGAGCCAAGATCATGCCACAGCACTGCAGCTTGGTGACAGAAAGAGATTCCATCTCAAAAAAAAAAAAAAAAAAACCCAAATTGTGGAGTATAATCATATAATGCTAAAATTTTTATCTTCTTTGAACAAACCTACAAAGATAATACATATAAGAATCACTTTATATTATGACATTGCACTGTTAAACTGTATATTTAACTTCTACCATTATAAAATTGCATATTCAAAATAGTTACATTAGAGAAATATAACTGTCTTTGAACTTATATATATTCATGCACTTCATGACCATATATAACATATACAATGCCTGTCCCAATATTATAATGGAGCTGAAAAATTCCTATTGCCCAATGGCATTGTAGTGCAATGCATTACTCCTGTGTTTGGAGTGATGTTGGTGTAAACAAACCTATTGTGCTGACATTCATATAAAAGTACAGCACATATAAGTATGTACAGCATAGAATACTGGGTAATAATAATGAACATGTTGTTTTATGTATTTACTACACAATACATTTTGTTATTTCAGAGTGTACTCCTACTACTTACTGTAAAAAAGTTATATGTAAAACAGCTTCAGGTGGGCCTTTCAGGAATATTCCAGAAGAAGGTATTGTTATAGGAGATGACAGCTCCATGTTTTTTTATTGTCCCTGAAGACCTTCCAGTGGGACAAGATGTGGACGTGGAAGAAAGTGATACTGATGATACTGACCCTGTGTAAGTCTAGGATAATATGTGTGTTTTAGTGTCTTCAAATTTTTAAAATTTTTTGTTTCTAATTTTTTAAATAAAATAGAGACAGGGCCTCATTATGCTGCCCAGGCTAGTCTTGAACTCCTGGGCTCAAATGATCCTCCCACCTTGGCCTCTCAAAGTACTAGGATTACAGGCATGAGCCACTATGCCTAGCCTGTGTCTGCATTTTTAACAAAACATATTAAAAGGAAAGAAACTCTTAAAAATACAAAAATACAAAAAAAAAATCAAAAATACAAAACGTAGGGAAAGAAAATGTTTTCCATCCAGCTACATGTTTGTATAAGTGTTATTTTAATATACTATGTGTTTGTATAAGTGTTACTTTAAAAAAGTCAAAAAGTTAAAGCTAAATGTCATTATAAAACAGTCAAAAAGTTTAAAAACTTAAAAATTTATAAAGTAAAAAAGTTACAGTGAGCTAAGGTTAGTTACTGAAGAAAGAAAGCTTTTAATACGTTTGTTGTAGCCTATGAGTACAGTGCTCATAAAGTCTACAGTAGTGTAGAGTACTGCCCTTCACATTCACTCACCACTCACTCACAGACACCCAGAACAACTTCCAGTCCTGCAAGCTTCATTCATGGTGTATCATTTAAAAAAATCTTTTATGGATGGCCAATTAGACACAACTCCAGCACACAACACCCAGCGAGAGAGATGAAGAAATCCAGAGATCTCCTAGCTCCAACTGAGGTACCAGGCACATTTCAACAGGTCTGGTCCGACAGTGAGCAAAGCCCATTCAGGGCAGACCGAGGTGGGGAGGGGTGCTGCTTCACCCAGAAAGTTCACCTGACCAGCCAGTCAGAGGCTCCACCTCTGGCGCTCTAGTCCAGATACAGCGCTTCCCCCAAAGCCTCAGCAATACACAGAACAGGGGATCTTTGCCAGTCAAGCACAGGGAATTACAAGTGTGGAGTTGAATAACAATCCAGGATGGTATCCTGAATTGGCGCACAGACCTAAACAGATGCATAAGCCCAAAAGGTGGCCGGGAGAGCCTGAGGACTGAGCTATCACCCCCTCCACCTGCCCGGAGAGAGAGGGAGCTATAAGCAGGAGCAGCTGGGTGATCCCTGACCCCATGGTCAGAGAAAGAGGAAGCTGAAAGAGGAGTCAGCCATGTCCAGCTAGGCGGGTCTCTACCCTTCCCCACAAACCCTAGAGGGCTGAAGCTCTGACTCTAGCGGGTTGCGCAGCCAGTGCCACAGTCTGAGACAAACCATGAATGATCCAGCCCAGTGGAGGAAGGGCACAACCCACCACTAGAGGGGTAGGACTGGGCTACATGTTTTAAAAAAAACACAGGAAGCCTACGTAGCAACGGGAAGGGATGGGATGGGATGGCATTCTTGACAACCCAAAAGCCCCTACAGGTCAGTGGAAGAGGCCAGCCTAACCTCCCAGTATAAACAAAAAAAGACACAGGAAGATTCCCTAGTAACCTGAAGGAGTCCCTAGAAACCCAGTAGTGCCTCCACAAGCAGACAAGTAATCTCATCAGTAGCTCCCTGACACCATAGCCAGGTCAATCCACAAAGATGAAAAAAAAAAAACAAAACAACAACAACAACAACAACAAAAAACAGTGCAAATAAGATGAAACCATCAAAAACCAGAGCACCTCTTCATCCTCAAGGGATCAGAACTCCTCAACAACACAGGATCACATCATGACTTAGAAGGAGCATGACAAATTCACAGAAACAGGCTTCAGAAGGTGGATAATAACAAACTTTTCTGAGCTAAAGGAACACATGCTAACTCAATATAAAGAAACCGAAAACCTTGAAAAAAGGTTAGACGAAATGCTATCTAGAATAACCAGCTTAAAGAAGAACATAAATGACTTGATGAAGTTGAAAAATACAGCAAGAGAACTACGTGAAACTAACACAAGTTTCAACAGCCGAATTGATGAAGGAGAAGAAAGGATACCAGAGATTGAAGATCAACCCAATGAAATAAAAAGAGAAGGCAAGACGAGAAAAAAAGGGTGAAAAGAAATGAACAAAGCCTCCAAGAAATGTGGGATTATGTGAAAAGACCTAATCTACACTTGACTGGTTTACCTGAATATGATGGGAAGACTGAATCCAGGCTGGAAAATGCTCCAGGATATTATCCAGAAAACTTCCCAAGCCTAGCAAGGCAGTCCAACATTCAAATTCAAGAAATACAGAGAACTCCACAAAGATATTCCTCAAGAAGAGCAACCCCAAGGCACATAATTGTCAGATTCACCAGGGTCGAAATGAAGGAAAAAATGCTAAGGGCAGCCAGAGAGAAAGGTCAGGTCACCCACAGAGGGAAGCCAAACAGACTCACAGCGGATCTCTTGGCAGAAACCATACAAGCCAAAAGAGAGTGGGGGCCAATATTCAACATCCTTAAAGAAAAAAACTTTCAACCCAGAATCTCATATCCAGCCAACTAAGCTTCGTAAGTGAAAGAGAAATAAAATCCTTTATGGACATGCAATCACTGAGAGACTTTGTCACCACCACACCTGTCCTACAAGAGCTCCTGAAATAAACACTAAGCACAGAAAGGAACAATTACCAGTCACTGCAAAAGCAAACCAGCTGGCAAAAACCAAAAATGCAATGAAGAAAATGAGTCAACTAATGGGAAAGAAAACCAGTCAGTAACAAAATGGCAAGATCAAATTCACACATAACAATATTAACATTGAATGTAAACGGCCTAAACACCCCAGTCAAAAAATACAGACTGGCAAACAGGATAAAAAGTCAGAATCCATTGGTGTGCTGTATTCAAGAAACCCATCTCACATACAAAGACACACAGACTCAAAATAAAGGTATAGAAGATTTACCAAGCAAATGGAGAACAAAAAAAAAGCAGGGGTTGCAATCCTAGTCTATGATAAAATGGACTTCAAACCAACAAAGATCCAAAGAGAAAAAGAAGTACACTACATAATGGTAAAAGGATCAATCCAACAGGAAGAGCTAACTATCCTCAATATATACGCCACCAACATAAAGCACCCAGATACATAAAGCAAGTTCTTAATGACTTAAAATGAGATTTTGACTCCTACACAATAATAGTGGGAGACTTGAACCCTCCACTGTCAATATTAGACAGATAAATGAGACAGAAAATTAACAAGGATATCCATGACTTGAATGCAGAGCTGGACCAAGTGGACCTAATAGACATATATAGAATGTTCCACCCCAAATCCACAGAATATGCATTTTTCTCAGCACCACATTGAACTTACTCTAAAATTGACCACATCATTGGAAGTAAATCATTCCTCAGCAAATGCAAAATAACAGAAATCATAATAAACAGTCTATCAGACCACAGCGCAATCAGACTAGAACTCAGGATCAAGAAACACACTCAAACCCACACAACCACTTGGAAACTGAACAACTTGCTTCTGTGTGTCAAGTGGATAAACAATGAAATGAAGGCAGAAATAAAGATGTTCTTTGAAACCAACCAGAATGAAGACGCAACTTGCCAGAATATCTGGGACAACTTTAAAGCAATGTCGAGATGGAAACATATAGCAATAAATGCCCACATGAGAAACAAGTACATATCTAAAGTTGACACCATATCATAAAAATTGAAAGAGCTAGAAGAGGAAGATCAAAGAAAAAATTCAAAAGCTAGCAGAAGATAAGAAATAACTAAGATCAGAGCAGAACTGAAGGAGATATAGACCAAAAACAAAACAAAACAAAACAAAAACCTTCAAAAATCAATAAATCTAGGTGCTGGTTTTTGGAAAAGATTGACAAAATAGACTGCTAGCCAGATTAATAAAAAAGAAAATGGAGAAGAATCAAATAGATGCAATAAAAAACTCTAAAGGGGATATCACCACTGATCCCACAGAAATACAAACTACCATCAGAGATTACTACAAACAGCTCTATTCACATAAACCAGTAAACCAGGAAGAAATGGATAAATTCCTAGACACTTGTACTCTACCAAGACTAAACAGGAAGAAGTTGAAAATCTGAATAAACCAATAACAAGGGCTGAGGTAGAGGCAGCAATCAATGCCTACCAAGCAAAAAAAGTCCAGGTCCAGATGGGTTCACAGATGAATTCTACCAGACATACAAAGAGGAGCTGGTTCCATTCCTTCTGAAACTGTATCAAACAATACAAAAGGAGAGAATCCTCCCTAACTCATTTTATGAGACCAACATCATCCTGATACCAAAAACAGGCAGAGACTCAACTAAAAAAGAAAACTTCAGGCCAATATCCATGATGAACATAGATGCAAAAATCTTTAATAAAATACTGGCAAACAGGTTGCAACAGCACATCAAAAAGCTTATGCATCATGATCAAGTAGGCTTGATCCCAGGGATGCAAGGCTG
This sequence comes from Saimiri boliviensis, assembly GCF_048565385.1. Classification (NCBI taxonomy): domain Eukaryota; kingdom Metazoa; phylum Chordata; class Mammalia; order Primates; family Cebidae; genus Saimiri; species Saimiri boliviensis. The sequence continues at coordinate 73,166,582 of NC_133459.1, forward strand.
GTTCAACATATGCAAATCCATAAATGTAATCCATCACATAAAGAGAACCAAAGACAAAAACCACATGATTATCTCACTAGATGCAAAGAAGGCCTTCGATAAAATTCAACAGCCTTCATGCTAAAAACTCTCAATAAACTAGGTATTGATGGAACGTATCATAAAGTGATAAAAGCTGTATATGACAAACCTACAGCCAATATCATACTGAACGGGCAAAAGCTGGAAGAATTCCCTTTGAAATTAGTCACTTGACAAGGATGTCTTCTCTTACCACTCCTATTCAACATAGTATTGGAAGTTCTAGCCAGAGCAATCAGGCAAGAAAAAGAAATAGAGAGTATTCAATTAGGAAAAGAGGAAGTCAAACTGTCTCTATTTGCAGATGACATGATTGTATATCTGGAAGACCCCATCATCTCAGCCCCAAATCTTCTCAAACTGATAAGCAACTTCAGCAAAGTCTTAGGATAAAAAATCAATGTGCAGAAATCACAAGCATTCCTATATAGCAATAACAGACAAACAGAGAGCCAAATCAAGAGCGAACTACCATTCACAATTGCTACAAAGAGAATAAAACACCTAAGAATACAACTAACAAAGGATGTAAAGGACCTCTTCAAGGAGAATTACAAACCACTGCTCAATGAAATAAGAGGACACAAACAGATGGAAAAACATTCCATGCTTATGGTTAGGGAGAATTAATATCATGAAAATTTCCATATTGCCCAAAGTAATCTATAGATTCTATGCTATCCCCATCAAGCTACCAGTGATCTTCTTCACAGATCTGGAAAAAGTCACTTTAAACTTCATATGGAATCACATGAGAGCCTGCATAGTCAATACAATCCTAAGCAAAAAGAACAAAGCAGGAGGCATCACACTGCCAGACTTCAAACTATACTACCAGGCTACAGTAATCAAAACAGCATGGTGCTATTACCAAAACAGAGACATAGACCAATGGAACAGAACAGAGGCCTCAGAAGCAATGCCACACATCTACAACCAACTGATCTTTGACAAACCCAACAAAGAAAAGCCATGAGGAAAGGATTCCATGTTTAATAAATGGTGTTGGGAAAACTGGCTAGCAATGTGCAGAAAGCTGAAACTGGACCCCTACCTGTCACTTTACACTAAAATTAACTCCAGATGGATTAAATATTTAAACATAAAACCTAACACCATAAAAACACTAGAAGAAAACATAGGCCAAACAATCCCGGACATAGGTATAGGAATTCATGATTAAAACACCAAAAGCAATGGCAATAAAAGCTAAGTTAGACAAATGGGATCTAATTAAAATTCAGAGCTTCTGTACAGAAAAAAACCGAAAACCAAAACAAAACAAAAACCATTGTTAGAACAAATCAGCAACCAATAGAATGGGAAAAAATTTTTGCAATCTACCCATCTGACAAAGGACTAATATCCAGAATCTACAAAGAACTAAAACAGATATACAAGAAAAAAACAATCCCATTCAAAAGTGGGCCAAGGATATGAATCGGCACTTTTCAAAAGAAGCATATATGAGGCCAACAAACATGAAAAAATGCTCATCATCACTGGTCATTAGAGAAATGCAAATCAAAACCACATTGAGATACCATCTCATGGCAGTTAGAATGGTGATCATTAAAAAATCTGGAGGCAACAGATGCTGGAGAGGATGTGGAGAAATAGGAACACTTTTACACTGTTGGTGGGAGTATAAATTAGTTCAACCATTGTGGTGATTCCTCAAGGACCTAGAAATAGAAATTCCATTTGACCCAGAAATCCCACTTCTGGGTATATACCCAAAGAACTATAAATTGTTCTACTATAAAGACACATGCACACATATGTTCATTGCAACCCTGTGTGCAATAGCAAAGACCTGGAACCAACCCAAATGCCCATCAATGATAGACTGGACAAAGAAACTGTGGTATATATACAGCATGGAATACTACACAGCCATAAAAAATGATGAGTTTGTGTCCTTTGTAAGGACTTGGGTGAATCTGGAAACCATCATTCTCAGCAAACTGACACAATAACAGAAAGCCAAACACCATATGTTCTCACTCATAGGTGGGTGTTGAACAATGAGAACACGTGGACTCAGGGAGAGGAGCATCACACACTGGGGACATTTGGCAGGGGTAGGGGAGAGACAGCGGGGGGTGGGGAGACATAACATGGGGAGAAATGCCAGATATAGTATGCACCTAAAGTAAAATTTAAAAAAAAACATGAATCTTAGAAGGAGTATTATAATAACACCATTCTAGAAATATAAGATTAAAACTATCTCTGAAATCATCTTGCTTTAAAAATGTTACATTTTAATAAATAATTTTGTTAATATTAAAAAATACTATCCTTAAGAAATTAAAAAACTTGAAGAAATACTTCAAACATGCAAATTTATTTTCAGATATTACTCATAATTCTTATAAGTAGTTTAAATGTTTTATTATGAAAAAATTGTAATTTTTTTTCCTTTCCCTTTTTTCTTTTTTAAAAGCAAGTTTGAGGCTGGAAACGGTGGCTCATGCCAGCATGTTAGAAGGCTGAAGTGGGAGGATCACTTGAGCCCAGAAATTTAAGACCAGATTAGGCAACATAGAGAGACTCTATCTCTATAAAATATTAATCAGGCACAGTGGCACACGCCTGTGGTCCTAGCTACTTGGGAGGCTGAGGTAGTAGAATTGCTTGAGTTTGGGAGGTCAAGGCTGCAGTGAGCCATGATTGTGCCACTGCACTCCAGCCTAGGTGATAGAGCAAGATCCTATCTCAGAAAATGAAATAAAGCAATAAAAAGTTGAAAAATCAAGCATTTGTCTCTTTTTAAACATCTTTGTTAGACATCAGATTAATGCCTGTAAATGTCCACAACTAAATCGTTTTAATTTGAAGGAAAATGGTTTGAGGTCCTTGTAAGTTAGTATTTTCTTAGGTTATATAGTAAATTTTTCTCAATAACTTTTCCACTTACTATAGTTAGGGTATTACAGACACATTATCATTTATGACATTAGTGATAAATACATTTAACGGGTTATACCAATCCAAATTTTCTTTTAGACAAAAAGATATTTTCTCATTATTACAATTTTAATGAAACCAGTTTTTAAAATACTCACTAAATGTGAACCATGTTTGTTTCAGTTGAAAGTACATGCTTATGCTAGTCTGAATCCCGATGTCATAGATAGTTAATACAGAACTTGGGTGTTCCTGAAGTTTGGTGTATTCCTGGTAACAGTACCATATTCCTTGAAAAAGAAAGAAAAACAGGAATAATATATGATTTTCTGAAATACAAGCTGTATATGTTCATCATACATATCTACATAAAACTCATCAGCATGGTAAATTTTGCAAAGGAAAGACACATATTTACACAGCAAGTACTTTATTTGGATCCAATAGTCTAAATGTGCTACTGTATTTGATATAAATGTTTTAGTATCTGTCTTGATAACTGTGGTAACATCTGGCTTTAAACCCATCCTTTTGATTAGAAATGTCCATCAGTAAGGACGGGTTAAATACATCATGATACACTTGTTCACTAGAAAGACGAACTGAAAACTCCCCTTAAGATTTATACCCAACACCAATTTATTATTACCCACTTATTTATTTATCCTTGCAATGCTATCATTTTTAAGGTTATTTAAATAGATGCAACAAGTTTAGGATTGGTATTTTTCTAGTGAACTAAATCATTTTTATCCATAACAATAATTGTCATTTTAAAATCTATTTTGCTGATATCATTGTTCTCTGCCACTTTCTTTTGTTAATGATTGCTAGTATATTTTTTCCATCCTTTCACTTTCAAATGTTCTATTTCCTTACATGTTGTATAACTTTTATAAATAATATATAGCTCCAATTTGTATGTGTACACTTTAATCTGACCTGACAATCTCTGTATTCTAATTGATGAGTTAAATATATTTATACTTTATAAATTGATATATTTGTTTCTATGTTCTTACTTTTGCTTTTTGTGTTCAATTTTGTGCCTATACTTTTCTCCCGATTCAAATCTTTTAAAAATTGATGATTTTTCTTTGTTTACTTATATTCCATTTTTCTTCTCTACTGGTTTTGAGCTATCTGCTCTATTTTTATAACAGATTACCTTGAAAGTCTCTTCAGTTTTTTAAAAATAAGTCTAAAGCCAATATCTTAATAAGGAAACTCAAAGACCTTAGTTGCTCAATAATCACCCACTCTATTCTTGCTCAATAATTTCATTATGTACATTTTAAATATATTAGTTAGCATGTAAGTAAAGCTAAATAAACTTTGCCTACATACAAGAATAATTTTAGTGTCCAATATCTAAGGCAATTATTATTTTCTGCAGGCAAAGTTTGTTTAGCTTAACCTAAATGCTTACTAATTTATTTTCTTTATTCACCATCTTTTCTTATATCTCATATATTCCTGTGGAGTCATGCTCCTTCTCACTATCTCTCATAGGTGCATTCAATCCATCAGGAAATACAGCTATTATTATACAATAAAAGCATGTATGGCCATCTTCAAGAGTTTCCCTCATTGGGCTTATACATTTCTGCAATCGTCTCCTTACTGGTCTCATTACTTCTACTCTTGCCTTACTACAGTCTATTCTCAATACAGGGACTAGAGCAATTATTATATCTCATCTCTTTGATGCTCAAAACCCTACATTGCCTTCCTGTTTCACTCAGAGTAAAAGCCTAGGTTTTACGATAATCTGTAAGGCTCTGGCTCCTTCATAAATTCTATGACCTCATCTCCTACTATTTTTTCCTTTACTCAGTACACATATCCACACCAGGCTCCCAGCCATTTCTTCAATACATTCTTATATTATAGGGCCTTTGCTCTAGCTGTACCCACTGTCTGGAACTTTTCCTTCATCTTCACTGTCTAATGCCACTGCTTTCAAGTGTTTTCTCAGGTATCTTCCCCAAAAGACCCCTTATTCTAATATTGCCATTTTGACTCCTTGCCCTACCATGGCACTCTCAATCCTCCCTTTCCTGCTCTACCTTTTCTTTTTTCCATAGCTTTAACTACCTTCTAATACATAAATTACTTAGGCCATGAGCATCAGAAGAGTAAAAACCTTTGTCTGTTCATTTACTGTTGTACATCAAGAATCTAAAATAGTGTCTGTACACAGCAGCTGTTCAATTGATATTTGTTGAATAAACAAAATAATGTTCAATTAGATATGGATTTCTCTTCCTTTACTCTCCTTAGTATAATGAGGGCTTCCTGTATCTATGGATCTATGTCTTTCATCAGTTCTGGAAAATTATCAGCTAAGAGTTTTCAAATATAGTTGACATATGTCAGGCCCTTCTTAACCTAATTTCTATTTCTTTTAACCACACAATCATATTTTTGTCTTGTCACATTCTGCTATATTTTGGTTACTTCAGATTCATATTTCAATTTATTCTCTATTTTGCTGTTTAGCTTATCAATTTGTTTTTAATATAACATTTTGATTTTGAAAAGTTCTTTTTGGCTCATCTTCATGTATGCCTGAATATTTTTGTTGATTTTTATTTCTGTAATTCTATCTTTAATCCTTTAAACTTTTTATGCATTGTTATTTCATGTTCTATATCTTTTTTTTTTCTTTTGAGACAAAGTCTTATTCAGTTGCCCAGGCTTGAGTACCATAGTATGATCTCAGTTCACTGCAACCTCCTCCTCCTGGGTTCAGGTAATTCTCCCACCTTAGTCTCCCAAGTATCTGGGACTACAGGTGTGTGCCACCATGCCTGGCTAACTTTTGTATTTTTAGTAGAGATAGGGTTTCACCATATTGGCCAGGCTGGTTTCGCACTCCTCACTTCAAGTGATTGGCCCACCTCGGCCTTCCACAGTGCTGGGATTAAAGGTATAAGCCACTATGTCTGGCCACCTGTTCTATATCTATTAATAGCCATATCTGAATTCCTGGAGACCTCAATCTCATGTATCCACTGATTTCACACAGTATCCACTGATTTCACACAGAACTGGTTTTTTGCGTGTTAGGTAGTCTTAGACTTTGTCGATCTGACTCTGTGAAAACTCGGTGACCTAAACTGAGAAAACTTTCATCTAGAGGAGATTTACATTTATTTCTTTTGGCAGCCAAAGGGTACTAACAAACAGGTCACTTTAGACATTTCTAGGATCCCAGACTTACTCCAGGAGTTTCAGGTATGATGCCCTGTTCTGCTGCCTACTCCGGTCTGAGTCTCCTGATCCCAGCACCACCTTAGGTCACCCAGTGTTCACCTGTGCTTCCTGCTTGGTTCCCCACTTTGATTTTAGCTTATGAATTACTTTTTCTTTTGAGGGAGATTTCCTTTATTTCCTAAAGTTTATCAAAACAACATATAAAACAATACAGTACAATACTCTTTCTAATGCCATGATTTCATAGCAAAAAGGCCCTTCAGATGATTTTGCTTCCTCACACTAGTGAATGTGAAAGTCTAGGCAATATTTTCGAATTTTCCTTTCTCTCTCTTGTCCTAGATTTTTTTTTAAAGTTATGATCTCTGGGCTTCAAATCCTCTTTCCTTAATAATATTCCTGAATAACAATATCAGCAACAACAAAAATGGACACTATTTGAGCATTTACTATATGCTAGCAAAATCTAAGTACTTTATACATATGATTTTGTTTAGTATTCACAGATTCCTGCTATAAGGTTGAGAAAACTATGAATTAAAGAAACTGTATACTTGCAGAGGATCATACAGTTAATATGTGATGAATCTGGGACTGTGCCTTTTTCATATCTTAAATACATGCTCATAACCAAAGTGTTACATGTCTTCTCCTGTATACCTCTTAATCTGTTCTGTCCAAAGAGAGCTGTTCCATTGCTATATATGAACACTTGCCAACAACCAGTCTGGCTTTTTCTCTGCTCAGAATGACACATCCACGTTGTTATTTGCCCTAGTAAATGGGCTGCTGTCAGTAGGAAATTTTAGTAGAAAAAATTGGTTTCTCATGACATGTAGAAAGTCAATTGTCCAAGATAGTAGCAGAGGTCAGTTACATGCAGTCTTATTTACTGACACTCACCACCTAACTGGACATTTCCTCCCTCAATAAATACCAAGCTTACTTCCCACGTCATTAATTTCTGGGTTAGTGCTGTCTAGGGAGTCAATAGGGAGTGAAAATTGGTTGTTTTACCTGCACTTTTTTATACGTTGACCATCTTTCTCCTTTTTGCCATTGTTAAAATTGCACTACAGCCAATCCCAGATTTTTCTTGCTGCTTAAGACATCAGTGAAGTCAACAGCAGACTGCCCTTTCCTTCCTGATGACAATGCAAGAGTGATTGAATCACATGCCCAGATTCTCCAGTGACAAAGGGCGGAGATTATCTTAAGCTCCAAGCAGGAACACAAAATCAAGACATTTAAACAACTTTCTTTGCAGTTTCTGATTAGAGGATGGAAGACTGATTCACCTGTTATCTGTTACCTGGCTGTGTTCAGCAAGAAACCCATGTGGGATTCAAGAGGAGCTGTACAACAGGAACAGATAAGAACACCTGAGAAGACCTGAATGATTTACTAAAAACTCACTGGAGATAATGAGGAGGGTAATAACAATAAACCATCATATACTGATTGCTGTGTTTCAGGTACTGCTCTAAGAGCTTTATATTCATTGTCTCATTTAATCTTTAAGATCCTCTGAGATGAAGATACCATTATTGTGCTGATGTTATAGATGAGGACACTGGGTCTGTTAACCACCAACAAAATTCCAAAGTTACCCAGTTGTATGTTATGGAGCTGGATTAGAACACAGGTTAACTACACAACCTGGGGATTCAACTGCATTCTTATATGTGTAAAGCTCTTCTTTACTGGGTGACGGAAATAAGGGATTGTTATTTTAAATGTCTACCACCATAAAACTGTTGTCAGTCCAAATGGCACTGTAGGGGAAATCATTCTTTTAATTAGAAAGCTCTCAAACGTTTATAGAACATATTGATTGCCTCATATATTTTTAGAAGACTGAAAGGAAGCTGTCACAGGTGGATACTGTTCCATGTGAAACACTTTAATTCATATATAGAGCTCACAAACATGATATGTATTGTTTGGGGGAGATCGAGTTTCTGATTAGATTTCAACCTTGATTTTAAAAAATTTATTTGTACAAATTTATGGGGTACATGTGTAATTTTGTTATATGTATATATTGCATTGTGGATTTTAGTGTATCTGTCACCTGAATGACATGCATTGTATCCATTAAATAATTTTTCATTATCCACCCCCTTCCACGTTCCCAACTCTATGTCCATGTGTACTCGTTATTTAGCTCCTACATTTACTTACTGTCAATTAGTTAGCTCCCACAGACAGTATTGTAATTTAATTACTGCCAATTACTAAGCTCCCACAGGCTGTACTGTAATTTCCACCTAAGGGCGTAATTCAGAATACTTGCCTCTAGAGGGCGATGCTTCATTATGGAGTACCAGTTATTAAATGGTGTGACAGTACCTGGATTAAAGGTATTAAGTTGAAAGAGAAAAATAGATCACACTTCTGTAAGTTTGCAGAACTGGCCTTTGATCAGATAGAAACGTTAAAGAAATAAAAGTTGTCTGAAATGTTTTTCATTAATCTAAAAGGATTTCCTTTACCTCCTTCTTAGTATCCATGAGGCAGGAGACCAAAGCCTGGCAGGGAAAAGAATAAAACGTTCTGACAGCAATTTTCCCCCAAAGATATAGGAAGAAAAAGTAACAGAGACAATACATGCAAAATTAAATATTTTTTCTAAGTTTAAAGCTTTTATGACGGTAAAGAATAATTAGATCCGCTGAAAACAAATGCTTTCTGGTAAGTGACCATAGCAATTGAAAATAAAAAGATTATTCTGATATTTGGCAATTTGAAGAGGAGTGATACCTACCATAACCTATAATTCCAATCACACCAATAATGAAGACCCAGAAGAGGCATCCAGCTATGAACCTCAGGAGTATCAAAAATATCCAACTAAGGAACATGGCGATCGTAAGCCCACTAGAAAAAAAACCACAACAAACACAGCTGTCAAGTGTGCTAAACATAACATATTATAAACATCAAGACAAAACATTTTTTTCTATTCAAAATTATTCTCTATTTTATTTTAGCTGGCTATAGAAACAATAATGTTAAAAAGTATAAACAGTGATTTCCATTAAGACGTTCATATGAAAGAATAGGACCATAGGGACTTTATACAGAAGTCATCTTTGTGTACCTGGGTAAACTGAAGTCTAGTATCAGTTATTGTTCAAGGAAAAATACAATTCCTCCAACCTACAATTTTGATTTATTGGCGACAGTTGCCATGTCTTATTTTTTCTCTTCATATCTACCTACTAGGTCATAAATTGTAAAATATATTCGCGATGAATTTGTTCTGTTTCATTTACCTGGTGACCGGTGGAAATCATCTGTAATATGGCTATAGAAGTAAGAAAATCATTTTGGGGCAGAAAGATAAGAAAAGTAACTGGCCACCCTCAGAGCACAAAATGCTGTAGTCATTATCTCTATGGTCTAATTATCTCTAGGAGTTTATGATGCCTTATGTCACCCAGACATCTATTCCAGGTCCCCAGTGATCTGTGGGCCATTATTTGGAATCAGGATAAGGCTTCTGTGTCTCCTGGGACATGTGACTTTATCAAGCAATTAAGAGTATGACTATTTTCTGTCAGTTTTAATTTCTTTTTAGAGTTTGACTGAACTACTAGAGAAGCTTCTTTTCCTCCCATATATCCAGGTTAAGGTCACATTGGAGTCTTCTGATGTAATTTGCTCAAAGAGAACTCATTAAGTTTGGAAAGTTGCCCAATGCTTCTATTAAGAACTGTTATGTCTGGTGTTATCTGTAAGTTTCCAAACATAGCAACAGACACAGTTTGGTACTTTTATTAAGTTACCGTTTCAAGTGTTATCTTTTTATTATTAAAAAATCTCCATAATTACTGTCACTGGATAGATGACAACACAGTACTGAAGTGTCAGAGTCTTACAAAGCCTATGCTTTTAACTTTGGAAGTCATTTCCTCTTAAAATCACAGATACTTTAATGCTTAAATATTCAATATGGTTGAAAGATTATTTTATGGCATAGCCCAAGGAAAGTATTCAGAAATGTCAGAGGAAAAAAATAACAAGAAATAAAACTGTTTATTCTGTGTGTTTTAAATTTGTACATAAAAATTATAGCTGAATAAACTAGATATATTCAAGTACTTTAGATTTATAAAATAAATGAGGGCAGAAGAATTGAAACTAAAGGGATATGTTGATGTTTTATGAGTGATGCCTGGGTGGAGAGGGTTTCAGCGTGTGTTTTGGGGGTGAGGTAAGCAGGAGAATCTATTACAATGTATACTTGTTCAGGTAGATATGAAAAAGCCAAAGGAAGAAGCAGCATAGAAATTATCTAGTGACATTTGGGTCTGACAATAGGGGAATCAATTTAAATACTTTCAAGAATAGACTACAATCTTTGCTGAAGATAAATCCTAACATACTAAAAGTAATTACTGTAATTGTTTAGGACAAAGCATCAAAATGAGTAAAATCTCATCAAGTGATCTGATTTTACAGCTCTAAACACCACCCACTAGTTTCTCACACAAAATACAAGTTAGACTTTATTATGCATCATGTAGTTACATTCACGTATCTTGACCGACTAGTGTTTTTCTTGCAGTTTCTTAACATATTTGTGTGTGTCTACTATGTTCAAGTGCTTATATAGAAGTTAAGAAAATGAAGATGAGTTAGACATATTTATCATTGTAAAGAGTTCATACTTTATCAGAGAGAAAGGGACAGGTAAATAAAATACAGAATGGTAGGTGCTATATGGAAGATGAGTATGTGTGTGTATTTATAGGTGTGTATACACACACATGTACACACATGATAGGTATTAGAAACACATTGGAAGAAGTAATTATATCTGGGGAAGATAATAAAGGTTTCATAAATGATACTAAAACTGATTTTTTAAAATGAGGTACCATTTCCCAAGACTCAGAGGATATGCCAGGGAAGAAAATGGAATTTATGGGATTTGATAGCGTAGGGATGGGAATGTTATTTGATGTGTTTAGAATATAGTGTTAACTGAGAAACATGGGTGGAGATAAATCAGAGAAACTAAGTTGGGCAGGTTTTAAAGGGCCTCAGAAATATCTGAAAAAACTTTAGCTTTAGTCTTTGACCATTAGGCAACCAGAGAAGCTTTTAAGCACTAGAGAATGATGAAAGAGCCAGATAGTACTGATGGTCTTAGATCTGTCACACATTTACCCATTCCAGTGCAGTGACTACATTTCCTTAACTTTCCAGGAATGCAAATCTTACGTCTGAAAATGTTACGTCTCTTCCCCCTCCTTATATATACATATATATTTATGTATCACATACATAGTTAGGTAGCTTCTCATAACTACTGTGACTTCTGGTGATGATGAATACCAGTCATTATGTGGAAGGGATGTGTTAAAAATAAGAACGATCCTTTTGAAGTCAAGGGAGGGACAAATTAGAAAAAAGAATCTGAGAAACAATACTGCATCCACGGTAGCATGTGATGATTACTGCAAGAGTATTACAGATACAAAAGTTCTGCATATATTGCTTCACATGACTTGAAGTATGTGTTTATAAGAGTACTTATATTAGTACATTAGTGAATAAGATTAAAATTTACATCCTGCCAACACTGAGTATATTTCCAAATATCTTTCCCCTGTCACACCTCATCTGATAAAGAAAATGGCAGGAACTGAGATCTGAGTGAACCTTTTATTCATGAATAAGAATTTAAAAAATTGAAGAAAAAATTCTACAACGATAAAATCAGAACGGGGCTGGAGAAGAAACATCTATGTGTTTTCACTTACATGAGAATCCAATACCAAGTTGTTGCATAGTCTTCAAAGACTTTCAATCCAAGTGACTTTGCATCAAGTAGTTTATTAATACCACTGCATTGAAAGAAAGAAAAAAATCAATTACTTTTTGATGACCACTAAACAGAAATGTTCTTGTTATGATAAAAGGGATTCTGCAAGGTGCTGTTGAAAGCATGTTTTCAGAAACCATCTATCAGTAGTGACTATTTTCCTAGCCACCATAATACATAAAATGTCACCAGTAAACCTGCAAAGGTAGCTATAGCTGAACACAAAGAGAACATGATTTTCAAGAATGGTGAGCAAATCTTTTTCCATTGTTTGCAACCTTCCCTCAATATTGTGGAAATCTCACTGTAAGAAATGAATTTAAATGATAAGATTAGCTTTTAACTTGCAAAACCCATAGTCAAGAATAAGCACCATCTTTAATTCCCCTTCCTAATCCTGACAGTAAGGCACGATGGAACACTTACTAGGAATTTCACAATCAGTGTCCAATTTGATGAATTATCAAAGTGAACACAGTCATATAATGACAACATTGTCAGTCCTTTCTTCATATGCCCCAACTGTAACACCGCTCTCTTCCTCAAAGTAACCACTATTCTGACATTTGTGATAATAATTTCCTAAGTTTTCTTTTTCATTTTACTAATTTTATATGCATAACAGGGAAATAAATTTAGCTCTGCTTGTTTCTGACCGTTATATCAATGGAATCATATTTGTATTAGTATTTTGAGATTTATTTTATACAGATTTTTATTTCTGAAAATCATGAATGCTGCTATTGTATTCTAAATATGCAGGAACTACACTATACTAATTATACTGCTAAAGTCTTTTAAGATAAATACATGTATAGAATATCTTTAATTTTTATCTATAACTGAGCAAGGCAGTGATATGCAGTGTGCATTTATGTTTGTACACCCGTGTTTGTGTTTATGTATGCACACAGGGAAATATATTTTCTAGTATCATGTAGCACCATGTGTGTACAGCCAAGGGGACATGGTATATACTGCACTATACTTAGTACATAGAAATTTGATATGCCACCAATACATTTCTTTATATTACATTTCTATACCTGTTGAGAATGAAAGATTTAACAATTTTGAAAAGCATCATTATTCTTTCTTTCTTTCTTTTTTAAAATCCCAGCTAGTCAGGAGGCTGGGGCAGGACAATCACTTGATCCTGAAAGGTGGAGGTTGCAGTGAGCCAAGATATCATGCCACTGCACTCCAGCAAAAGAAAAAACATCATTATTCTTTCTAATTGATACTGGTTTCTCCTTTACATGTTCTTCTTAATGAATATATATCTAGCTCTTCAATCCACAGTAATATATATATTTCACATATATATTTCATATATATATTTCACATATATATATTTCATATATATATTTCACATATATATATATAATTGTTTTCTATAACTCTTAAACTGATAGGAGCCTTATAGTCTTGAGTGCAGCAACAAAATGCATCAAAACTGAAAATTACAACATAAACACATACTTTGCAGCATCCCTGAGTTCTATAACACTTCTTGTCTTTCCATTTCCATCTTGAAACACCACTCTACTTCCTATTGTTAAAGTGCCATTTTTGGTAGAGAAGTCAGGGAAACACCTCTGGAGAACTGTAAAAATAAATTATATAAATCACTTTTCTACTCTTCTTTTATAATGCCCTCCCTTTCTTAAACTCTCTGTTATATATAACCAGATTCTTGCTAGACATGCAAATTGCTCAATATAGATAGCCCATTGCCTGTTACTTGATGATCTAATTTTCTAATGGTCCTAAGATTAGAAAGCAAATATGATCACACTCTCAAACTACATTCTAAACTTGATTACTTGACACATGGTATATTGATCAAGTCATCATAAATAAAATGCATAGGTTAGGTTTTAAAAGAGTAACAATGATACGTATCAATCATGGCAAGCAAATTTTAGTAGAAAGGCCACATTAACTTGCATGACGGGTTGAGTTTAGTTTTGCTATTAAAAATATATATTAGGTACTACTTGAGAAAAATCTTGACAATTGGAGATTAGTGAATAATACCTTGGGAAATAAGAACCAGCTCAAACTTTAGGCTACTAAAACAACTAAATTTTTATCTGTGAATTCTTAACAATTTATCTCCCAGCTTTTTCATTTACAGCAGTTTTGAGTGGAGCTGAAAATGGAAATTCTGAAGCTATCAAAAGAGGCCTACACTTTGTAGACTAGTATGATTTTTAAGAAAAGTAAAATAACTGTTTGATCTTCTGTGTTCTGATTTTGATTAGAGTCTTTTTGCCTCTTTATAAATTTATTACTTAAAGTATTTTAAAACCCCAATTTTAAATGAAGAAATAAGGAAAATCAGAAATGGATCATTTTCACATCTTTTTCTTATAAGAAGAATCACTGATTTGCATGGGCTCATAGGTAGTTCAAACCTGAAAATATTAAAGCAATTGAGCTGGGGAAAGAAGAAACTGGTCTCTTTAAAGCCTTTCCTAACGATCCTGGCTTAAAAAGGAATTTTCTTGTCTGCTCATCTCTCGCGTCTGTTGCCCTTACAACGTGGCTGATTCCTTTACCTGCCCCACCTTCTACTGCTCTTCCCTTCCTTTCTGTGGTAAATATGACACAGTAGCCCTTACCAGCTACTTCCACTGCCTCGGTTCAGAGTTTTGCCCCCACCACTTCATGGAAATTATCCTCCCAGTGGTCCCAATGACCTCTCGATTGTCAAAACCTCCAGATATGTTTTAGTCTTCATCCTGCTTAAACCCATTGTGTAAAACAGGGCTTGGCACACAGTAGAAATCAGTAAACATTTGCTGACAAATTTGTTAACTTTTTCAAGCCTTTGACATGGTAGATACTCCTCGTCGTATTGAAACTCTCCTCTTTGTGTGTACCTATGCAACAATCTTGCATGTTCTTCACATGTACCCCCAAACCTAAAATGCAATAAAAAAACAAAAACAAAAACAAACAAACAAAAAACAAAAAAAAATTAAAAAGAAAAAAAAGAAACTCTCCTCTTGGCTTACATGGCCAGATGCTCTCCTGTCCTCCCTTCTGTATTTCTGTGCACTCTGTCCCTTTCTACTCCTTAAGTACAAGGGTTCCTACCCAGAGGGGCTCCTGACCTTGTTTCATATTCGTTTTTCTGGATAATCTCATTCAATCTGTTAGCTGCCATTACTAAATATGTTCATTACATATTCAGAAAGTGGACAAAATATTAAAAAGATACAGAACTATACACAGTCCTTCCACCTACCGTGAACTGTATTAACATTTTGGGGAATTTCTTTCCAGTCTTTCTTCCACAATAATTATTTTTTGAGGGTCAAAATCATACAGGACATGCAGTGTTTTCCCTTGTTTATTTTATTCTCACTTATTTCCTTTTATGAACTCTTTAATGAACAAATTTTATTATCTGCATACTATTCTATTGAGTACTATTTAATCTCATATTAGGAGGAACACAAGTTGATTGCAATGTTTACTTTAATGTCTTTCTCACTAGACTGTGAAGGACTATGCCTTAGTCATTTTTTATTCCCCAGTGTACATTTTTTCCTGTGTGATTTAGCCAACTGTACTTGTAAGGGCAGGGACTATGTCTTATACTTTTATACCTATTATATCTTTTGTTACTAATGGTTTATTTTTATCCTTTTGCATAAAAATTTATAACATTGATTTTGGCTGCGGACATTTGTCACTGAGAGCTTCCTGGTAAGTGCTGTTGCTGTGGGACCTAGATCTTTTCTTCAAGGTCTTTTATGGCCCAGCAAAGAGTGATGGCAGCATATAAGACATGTTCGGCGGTAGCTACTTTAGTGGGTATTTGACTACTCTAATGACAGAAATAGGTACATTGTAGGAAAATGAATAAAGAGAAAAAAGAAGAGAGAAATTTCCCACATTTTACTATCCCCCAAACAACTACTTAATGTTTTGTCATATTTCTTTCCAATCTTTTTGCTTGTTTGTAATTTATACATGTTTATCATTATATGGCTTGTAAGAGTTTGAATTTTATTAAACATTATAACATACACATGCATGACATTCTAATAGTTGTATTTAATAAATCCAAACTGTTTCATTTAGTGAATATGTAATAATTTATTTAAGTATTCTTTTGCTCTTAGATAGTAGAGTATTTCTTTTTTTTTGATACTTTAAATGTGGTGGACATTTTAATTAAAGCTCTTTTAAATAATTAGGATTATATCCATAAGCAAGAAAACTCAGTGATTATTTTATTTTCTTCTTTTTCTTTTTATTTTTTTAGAGACAACATTTCACTCTGTTGCTGAGGCTGTGTACAGGGGTACAATCATAGCTAACTACAGGCTCCAACTCCTCGGCTCAAGTGATCCTCCCATCTTGGCCTCCCAAGTAGCTGGGACTTGCCATGTCTCACTAACTTATTTTTAAAACTTTTGTAGAGACAGAGTTTCACTGTGTTGCTGAGGTTGGTCTCGA